>NC_143024.1:68174482-68474482 GCF_057628025.1 Oncorhynchus mykiss
TATATATATTTTTTAAACCTTTTATTTAATAGGCAAGTCAGTAAAGAACAAATTCTTATTTACAATGACGGCCTACTAGGGAACAGTGGGATTTTTATCTTGTCAACTCAGGGATTTAATCCAGCAACCTTTCGGTTACTGGCCCAACGCTCTAACCACTAGGCTACCTGACACCCTTATATACCAAGTAGCCTACATTCTGTTCACTTTACACAATGGGCAGATGGCACCACATTTTGGTTCCTATCATAATTGTATCTTTTTTGAGTATTGTGAAGTTTGAACACAAGCATTTGAGTTATTTCAACACATTTTGTTACCAGTTCATTGTGTTCTTTCTCCAGTACAGGCCAAAACAGGGCATAGATCAATCATGGGTATCTGTCAGTCGGGCATGATTCTGATTACCCCCTTCCACAGTTCTGTAGCTTTTATGCGCTGGAGTGAACACGCACATAAAGTACAGATAAGGCTGGCATGTAGCAGCAAAGGCACGCTATGAGACACATGCGCACGCGCTCCACATCCATCCATGCCAACCGAACCACTGTGGGTTGGGGGAAGTTTACAGAAGACAGAATGACCTGTATAAATCTTGCTTAACCAAGGCATTTTACGCTCTTTCCAACTATCTTTTTCTCTGTTTTCCACCCTGCCTGCTAACAGATTAAATAAGAGGCTCTAACTGGTTTCATTCTAAAATGCTGAGTTGTGGTGGTTCTGAGTGGATCCAGTGCCAGGGGTACTGGAAGCATTTAACATTCAAATAGTATGGAAACCACCAGGGAACCTCTGTGCCAGCTCTAATATACACACATACTTTAATGCTCATGTGATTTATTGATAGGAGTCTTTGATCAGACATGTTTGGATAGTTGACCAGTGGACCATCTGTCTTGTTTTCAAATAAATGACATATTTACTACTTTGACACAAATGTCAAAAGTACTTATTCATAAGTGTGTGTCTGTCTGTTTTTGTGTTCATGGCATATGTATCTGTGAGTTCATCCAATCTCTCTCTCTCTCTCTCTCTCTCTCTGTCTCTGTCTCTGTCTCTGTCTCTGTCTCTCTCTGTCTCTCTCTGTCTGTCTCTGTCTCTCTCTGTCTGTCTCTGTCTCTCTCTGTCTCTCTGTCTCTGTCTCTCTGTGTCTCTGTCTCTCTCTCTGTCTCTCTCTCTGTCTCTCTCTCTCTCTCTCTCTCTCTGTCTCTCTCTCTCTGTCTCTGTGTCTCTCTGTCTCTCTGTCTCTCTGTCTTTCTGTCTCTCTGTCTCTCTGTCTCTCTCTCTCTCTGTCTCTCTCTGTCTCTCTGTCTCTCTGTCTCTCTCTCTCTCTGTCTCTCTCTCTGTCTCTCTCTCTCTCTGTCTCTCTCTCTCTCTGTCTCTCTCTCTCTCTGTCTCTCTCTCTCTCTGTCTCTCTCTCTCTGTCTCTCTCTCTGTCTCTCTCTGTCTCTCTGTCTCTCTGTCTCTCTGTCTCTCTCTGTCTCTCTGTGTCTCTCTCTCTCTCTGTCTCTCTCTCTGTCTCTCTCTCTGTCTGTCTCTGTCTCTGTGTGTCCTCCCTCCAGAACATCCGGTCCAAAGTGGAGCTGACCGTGTGGGATCAACCTGAAGACCTCAGTCTGTCCTTCACGGCCACCTGTCAGGACGGACAGCCCCTACCAGGCCTCAGGAAGTGTGCCGACCTCAAGATCGGAGACACGGTGAGTCTCTCAGACCTCCTGGCTTCCTATGGATTTGCACTATCAGGCCAAGCTGGAAAGTCAAAATTGGCTATATCGTGAATATGTATATAAACGAAAATACGCTTTTTGGTTTATCAAAAGTTAGGGTTGATTATAAAAACAGATTTTTAGGACTTTGAGTTTGCAGCTTTACCTGATAGTGACCAAGTGAACCTTTCCCATCCTGCCTAATGTACAGGTGATCTGGCTGTCATGTCATGGACACCATGTGAATGATGCAACACAACTGTAACAGGATGTAATTCCAACCTGTGGACAGATGCATCATGGGGTATTTGCATTAAGGCTTAGTTAGCCCAGTGGCATGTCTCTCTGCAACACTGACAGGAATATCATGGATATCATCCACCCAGCCAGCGAATGACTGACTGAAGGAAGCAAGTTGTGACTTGGCAGCACAGTGTGACCTTTCAATCCTCTTAAGTTTGCCGTTCCTGTTTGATTAAATTAAACTGCAGTTGCCGGGAGACTAAAGGAGCGATATCGGCCATGTCTTAGACTCTGATTTTACCCTGCTTAATGTATTTGAAATGAGCAGACCATGACTGAAATAATGCAAACATATTCTTTCCCTTGGAAGAAACCAAACTGGGGGTGGCAAAAATGCTTCTGTCTGTTTTGGAAAAATATTAGTCATGGTGTCCATCCCTTCTCTGAGACTCCAGAATGTCCTGTCTCCAACCAACACGTACTCTGTCAACACACGGCTGTCTCGACAGATACTGGCCATTCTCAAGGCAAGGGTCATCCTTTTCCTGGGATAGCAGTGGGAGTTTGAACTGGCAGTGGGAGTTTGAACTTTTTCTTGGCTTCTGAACACTGCAATTGGATATCAGTTGTGCTTTCCAAATAGCCCTCCAAATAAGCTATTTTGGATGGCTTTGGATGAAGTAGTCTATGGGAGATGTGGCATCAGTAGCCTCCACAGAAAGCATTTTAGTAGACCTACATATAGGGGGGTGGGGGAAGAATATTTTAGCTGGCTTTTTAATTGTGTTCCAACATGTTCTTGCCATTTTAGATGGAATGCATTCTTCTCTTCCTTTGTTTCAGCTAACAAAACTCTAAAGGTCAGGTGACGTGGGATCACTGCACATCTTAATTGCTTTGAATTCTGCACTGTTCAAATCCTCAGACCCCAATGAGGATTTGTACAGGATCTATTGAAATGCTCAGCAAGGGGCTACTTTGTACACTCCACCACGCAGAGATCCGACCCTGTGGAATTCTTCTTCCCAAAGCCCCAGTGTCTCCCTCACTGATTCCTTATTTGTCTTAATTGAATGTAGGAAATAAGGATGGTGTGTGGGGATGGAGGGTGAATGAATAATAGTAGTGAATGGGGGAATCACATCTCTGCCTGGCCAGGGTGATGGGTTTAACTCTGTCTTTTGTTCTGCAGCGGGGGTATTTTCTCTGCAGGCCTCTGAGTGCTAATCTGTCCTCCTAAAAAGGTGAGGAAAGAGGACGCGGGGAATAGAGGGAGGAGGAATTGGGAAAGTTCCCAGGTGTCGGTCACAGGGTCTCTGGCTGCAGCCTTGCTCTGAGGCCTGATGCTGCATGTCAATGTCCTCACTACAAAAGTTAGAGAAAGAAGAGTTGGTGAAACCAGAGGTGATTTAACGAACAAAGACGACATGGTGTCTTAGACCCAGTGTACAAACTAAAGCCCACATTCCTTTCACTGTGACACTCTCAAACCTTAGAGTACTAAATATTTCCCATACAGATGTAGGATCTTAATTTGATCAGTATAGTCCATAATGTTGCTTGATCAGTGTGTAGACTATTAACTGACCAAAATTAGGCTACATGAAATCAAATCACATTTTATTTGAATTCCAAATGGACAAACACCCCATAATCACAAAATTCATGTTTTTAGAAATGTTGGCAAATGTATTGAAATTGAAATACAGATATCTCATTTACATAAGTATTCACACCCCTGAGATAATACTTTGTAGAAGCACCTTTGGCAGCGATTACAGCTGTGAGTCTTTCTGGGTAAGTCTGTAAGAGCTTTCCACACCTGGATTGTGCAACATTTGCCAATGTATTCTTTTCAAACTTCTTCAAGCTCTAGGCCTTGCAGTAGATTTAAGTCAAAACTGTTACTCGGCCATTCGGTAACATTCACAGTATTCTTGGTAAGCTACTCCAGTGTAGATTTGGCCTTGTGTTTTTAGGTTATTGTCCTGCTGAAAGGTGAATTGATCTCCCAGTGTCTGGTGGAAAGCAGACTGAACCAGGTTTTCCTCTGGGATTTTTGCCTATTCTTAGCTCCATTCCATTCTTTTTTTTATCCTGAGAAACTCCACAGTTCTTAACAATTACAAGCATACCCATAACATGATGCAGAACCACTAGGCTTGAAAATATGGAGAGTGGTACTCAGTAATGAGTTGTATTGGATTTGCCAAATGTAACACTTTTTAGTCAGGACACATTTTCTTTAGTATTACTTTAGTGCCTTGTTGCAAACACGATGCATATTTTTTAAATATTTTTATTCTGTACAAACTTCCTTTTTTTCACTCTGCCCTTTAGGTTAGTATTGTAGACTAACTACAATGTTGTTGATCCATCCTCTCCTACCACAGCCATTGAACTCTTTTTTTAAAGTCACCATTGGCCTCATGGTGAAATCAAATCAAATTTCACCTTAATATGAAAAGCTTACTTACAAGCCCTTAACCAACAATGCACCTCAAGAAATAGTGAAGAAAATATTTACTAAATAAACTTAAAGTAAGAAATAAAATGAAAATGAACAATAACGTGGTTATATACATGGGGTACTGGTACTGAGTCAATGTGTGGGGGTACAAGTTAGTTGAGGTAATTTGTATATTTAGGTAGGGGTAAAGTGACTATGCATAGATAGTAAACGGTGAGTAGCAGTGGTATAAAAACAAAGGGGGGGGGGGGGGGGGGGGGTCATGTAAGTAGTCCGGTTGGCCATTTCAATAATTGTTCAGCAGTCTTATGGCTTGGGGGTAGAAGCTGTTAATGAGCCTTTTGGTCCTTGAGTTGCTGCTCCGGTACCGCTTGCCATGTGGTAGCAGAGAGGACAGTCTATGACTTGGGTGATAATTTTTGGGGGGCCTTCCTTTGACACTGCCTAGTATATGGGTCCTGGATGGCAGGAAGCTTTCCCCGATATGCACTAGAGGTCGATCGATTAATTGGAATGGCCGATTTTAATTAGGGCTGATTTTCAAGTTTTCATAACAATCGGTAATTTCCGTTTTTGGACACCGTTCATGGCCGATTACATTGCACTCCACGAGGAGACTGCGTGGCAGGCTTGACTACCTGTTATGCGAGTGCAGCAAGGAGCCAAGGTGCTAGCTAGCATTAACTGTTCCTAGGCTGTCATTGAAAATAAGAATGTGTTCTTAACTGACTTGCCTAGTTAAATAAAGGTAAAAAATAAAAATGGAACTTATTTTATAAAAAACAATCAATCTTAACATAATCACTAGTTAACTACACATGGTTGATGGTATTACTAGTTTTTCTAGCTTGTCCTGCGTTGCATATAATCGATGCGGTGCCTGTTAATTTATCATTGAATCATAGCCTACTTCGCCAAATGGGTGATTTAACAAGTGCATTTGCGAAAAAAGCACTGTCATTGCACCAATGTGTACCTAACCATTAACATCAACGCCTTTCTTAAAATCAATACACAGAAGTATATATTTTTAAACGTGCATATTTAGTTAAAAGAAATTAATGTTAGCAGGCAATATTAAACTCTGGAAATTGTGTCACTTCTCTTGCGTTCATTGCACGCAAAGTCAGGGTATATGCAACCGTTTGGGCCGCCTGTCTCGTTGCAAACTAATTTGCCAGAATTATGACATAACATTGAAGGTTGTGCAATGTAACAGGAATATTTAGACTTATGGATGCCACCCGTTAGATAGAATACGGAACGGTTCCGTATTTCACTGAAAGAATAAACGTTTTATTTTCGAAATTATAGTTTCTGGATTTGACCATATTAATGACCTAAGGCTCGTATTGCTGTTTGTTGTTATATTATAATTAAGTCTATGATTTGATAGAGCAGTCTGACTGAGTGGTGGTAGGCAGCAGCAGGCTCGTAGGCATTCATTCAAACAGCACTTTTGTGCGTTTGCCAGCAGCAACGTTTCAAACGTCACACGCTCTGAGACTTGGAGTAGTTGTTCTCCTTGCTCTGCAAGGGCCGCGGCTTTTGTGGAGCGATGGGTAACGCTACTTCTAGGGTGGCTGTTGTCGATGTGTTCCTGGCTAGAGCCCAGGTAGGGGCGAGGAGAGGGACGGAAGCTATACTGTTACACTGGCAATACTAAAGTGCCTATAAGAGCATCCAATAGTCAATATGAAATACAAATGGTAGAGAGAGTCCTATAATAACCTCAACCTAAAACTTCTTACCTGGGAATATTCTCATGTTCTGAGCAAGGAACTTAAATGTTAGCTTTTTTACATGGCACATATTGCACTTTCACTTTCTTCTCCAACACTTTGTTTTTGCATTATTTAAACCAAATTTAACATGTTTCATTATTTATTTGAGACTAAATTGATTTGATTGAGTTATATTAAGTTAAAATAAGTGTTCATTCAGTATTGTTGTAATTGTCATTATTACAAATAAATAAATACAAAATATTAAATCGTCCGATTAATTGGTATCGGCTTTTTTTGGTCTTCCAATTATCGGTATTGGCATTGAAAAATCATCATCGGTCGACCTCTAATATGCACTACCCTCTATAAGTGCCTTACGGGCGGATGCCGAGCTGTTGCCATACCAGACGGTGCTCTCGATGGTGCAGCTGCAGAACCTTCTGAGGATCTGGGCACCCATGCCAAATATTTTCAGTCTCCTGAGGGGGAAAAGGTGCTGTCGTGCCCTCTTCGCAACTGTATTGGTCTGTTTGGACCATGATTGTTTGTTGGTGATGTGTTGTCTGCCAGGTCTCTGACCTCCCTATAGGCTCTCATGGTTGTGTGCCATGACCTCTTCATGCCTAATAGAGATCCAACTCTTTTAACCTCTCTCGGATATGTGGGACGGTAGAATCCCAGTTCCACAATAAATCTTTGATTTGTTTGATAATGTCCAAATAGTTTATTTTGTTCGCGCGTTTGGATTTGTTTACCAAAAGTGCTTTCAGGTCCAGCCGAACGTTGGACGAAAAGTTCAAAAGGTTATATTGTCAAACTAAGTATAGAATCAATCTTTAGGATGTTTTTATCATAAATGTTCAATAGAATTCCTATGTCTGTAGAAAAGCAATGGAACGAGAGCTAACTCTCTCGTGACCGTGCCTCAGAGCCTGTGGCACTCTGCCAGACACCTGGCTCAATCAGCTCTCATTCCCCCCTCCTTCACAGTAGACGCCTGAGACAACATTCTAAAGACTGTTGACATCTAGTGGAAGCCTTAGGAAGTGCAATATGACCCCATTTACACTGTATATTGGAATGGCAAAGAGTTATAAAACTACAAACCTCAGATTTCCCACTTCCTGGTTGGATTTTTCTCAGGTTATGTTACACTCACATACATCATTCAAACAGTTTTAGAAACTTTCAACTGTTTTCTATCCAATACTACTAATAATATGCATATATTAGCATCTGGGACAGAGTAGCAGGCAGTTTACTCTGGGCACCTTATTCATCCAAGCTACTCAATACTGCCCCCCCTGTCACCAAGAAGTTAAATAATTATAGGCCCATCTCAAAGCTGTCACCCCTAGTGAAAATACTTGAAACCCTTGTGAATGAGCAGCTATTTACTAACTCTATTTTATCAATGTACCAATCGGGCTTCAGGAAGAAGCATATCACAATTACAGCAGCCATGAAGGTTTTAAATGATATCACTGAAGCCCTCGATAAAAAAAACTGCACTGTCTCACTTTTTATTGATCTCTCTAAGGCTTTTGATACAGTTGATCATGCTATACTAAGGCAGATATTGTCAGGTGTAGGTCTTTCAGAGCATGCAGTTGCATAGTTGGCTAATTATCTGCCTGATAGAACTCAGTGCACTCAATTTGATGGGCTTATGTCTGTTAAATTGTCTGTCTTTAATGGTGTGCCCCAAGGCTCTGTACTTGGTCCTCTCTTATTCACTATTTATATAAATGACAAAAATGTCCAAAATGCGCAACTTCATTTTTATGCTGATGATACTGTTGTGCCTCGTCTCTTACAAAAGCTTTCCAGAACTTGCAAACGGCTTTTTATACTGTTCAACATACCTTGTGTCAATTGAAGCTTATCCTCAATACTGACTAAGCTAATGGTGTTTTCTAAAGCAAGAAATAGACCTCTGAACCTTTCACCTATTACTACCCGTCAGGGCAAGGAGATTGAGGTTGTTACCTCATGTAAATATCTTGGAATTTTAATTGATGACGGCCTCTTTTAAATTGCATATTCAACAACCTACAAAAAAATTGAAGCTGAAATTGGGATTTTATTTTAGGAATAAGGCCTGTTTTCCTTTTGAAGCCAGAAGAAGGCTAGTATCAGCTACATTTATGCCTTTACTGGACTATGGGGATATTTTATATATGAATGCTTCCGCTCAGTGTTTGAGATCAATTGACACCCTTTACCATGGCACTTTGAGATTTATTTTAAACTATAAAATCCTTACGCACCACTGCACTTTGTATACCAGGGTTGGCTGGCCTTCTCTAGTCACCCACCCGTAGGCTCAGGCATACTTTTATTTACAAAGCCATTTTGGGTTTACTACCTTTTTATTTGGGCATTTTTATTGTTCAGAAATGTGGTGGGTACTCTCTTCTGTCACTGGACTTTATCCTGCTAACTGTTCCAAATGTCCGAACTGAATTTGGTAAAAGGGCTTTTATGTACTCTACGCCATCGTTTTGGAACGCCTTACAAAATACTTTTAAACTGGAAGGACTTGTCCCGATTGGTATTTTTAAATCACTGATGAATGATCCCTGACCTGACCTGTCAATGTTTTTAACCTTTTTGGGATAGGGGGCAGCATTTTCACTTTTGGATGAATAGCGTGCCCAGAGTGAACTGCCTCCTACTCTGTCCCAGATGCTTATATATGCTTATTATTATTATTATTATTATTATTATTATTATTATTATTATTATTGGATAGAAAACACTGATGTTTTTGAGTATAACATAACTCATATGGCAGGCGAAAACCTGAGAAAAATCCAACCAGGAAGTGGGATATCTGAGGTTTGTAGTTTTTCAACTCAACGCCTATTGAAGATACTGTGGGATATTGGTTATGTTGCACTTCCTACGGCTTCCACTAGATGTCAACCGTCTTTAGAAACTGGTTTGAGGATTCTACTATAAAGGAGGGGCTCATGAGACCTGTTTGGAACAAATCAGTCATTTATTGTCGAACTGGGAGTGCCTTCTGATGAAGATCATCAAAGGTAAGTGAATATTTATTGTGTTATTTCTAACTTCTGTTGACTCCAAAATGGCGGATATTTCTCTGACTGGATTGGGCTCTGAGCGCCGTTCTCAGATTGTGCTTTTTCCGTAAAGTTTTTGGGAAATTTGACACAGCGGTTGCATTAAGGAGAAGTCTATCTTTAATTCTGTGAATAACAGTTGTATCTTTTATCAATGTATATTATGAGTATTTCTGCAAAATCACCGGATGTTTTGGAATTAAAACATTACTGCACGTAACGCGCCAATGTAAACTGAGATTTTTGGATATAAATATGCACATTATCGAACAAAACATACATGTATTGTGTAACATGATGCCCTATGAGTGTCATCTGATCATCAAAGGTTAGTGATTAATTTTATCTATATTTCTGATTTTTGTGACTCCTATCTTTGGCTGGGAAACTCGCTGTGTTTTTTTGACTTGGCTATGACCTAACATAATCATATGTCGTGCTTTCGCTGTAAAGCATTTTTGAAATCTGACACGATGGGTAGATTAACAAGATGTTTCTTTCATTTGCTGTATTGGACCTGTGTATGTGTGAAAGTTACATATTCCTAAAACATATTTTTGAATTTCGTGCGCTGCCTTTTCAACGGAATGTTGTCGAGGGGTTCCGCTAGCGGAACGCCTGCGCTAGAAAGGTTAATTTGCTGTTTTTGATTTTGTTATGCTCTTGTGAATTCTAAGTTTTTTACTAGATTACTTGTAGTTTTTCATGTTTGTCTGTAATTTTTGTAGTGACTTGGTGCTGCCTATCTTGGCCAGGACACTCTTGAAAAATATATTTTAAATCTCAATGAGCCCTTCCTGGTTAACCTCTAGTGACGAGCAATCCCATACCCGGGAGCGTAATCATAGCCTCAAGCTCATTACCATAACGCAACGTGTCCTATTCAGGAAAATCGCAAATGAAATGAAATAAATATATTGAAACACAAGCTTAGCCTTTTGTTAACAACACTGTCATCTCAAATTTTCAAAATATGCTTTTCAACCAAAGCTACACAAGCATTTGTGTAAGACATGGGTGTCAAACTCTGGCCCGTGGGCCAAATTTGGCCCGCGGGGTAATTATATTTGGCCCGCGAGACAATACCAAATTACTACTAGAGCTGGCCCGCCGGTATTATACAGCGCATTCACCACTAATACTACGAATCCCATAATGCTCTGCTGTTTTCACGCCAATCAGGACAGGACCCAGAAACGCTCTCTCCTCTGTGACAGTAGTCATAGCAACATAGACGCTACAACTGTCAGCGAGCTAACCCTTCCCAAAAATGGCGAAAAGAAAGGCAGAAAACAGGAGCTTTCTGGACAAGTGGGAGGCAGAATATCTGTTTACATATGTAAAAGACAAACCTGTTTGTCTTGTTTGTGGAGTCAACGTGGCTGTAAGTAAGGAGTACAACATTAGACGACACTATGAAACGAAACACCATGACAAATACAAGGACCTGGACATGACTCAAAGGAGCCAGAAAGTAGAGGAGATGAAAAGAAGTTTGGTTTCACAACAGAATATGTTTAAAAAAGCCACATCACAAAGCGAGGCTGCTGTAAAGGCTAGTTATATAGTGGCAGCAGAGATCGCAAAAAAAGTGCATGATAAAGGTTTGTGACCTCGTATGCCCAGAGAAAAAACAAGCATTTTCAAACGTGAGTCTGAGCAGGAACACAGTAGCTGATCGCACATGTGATCTTGCCACCAATCTGTATGACCAGCTGATGGAAAAGGGAAAAGATTTTGTTGCGTTCTCCCTCGCTGTGGATGAGAGCTGCGACGCATCTGATACAGCTCAGCTGTCAGTCTTCATCCGTGGAGTGGACTCATCTGTGTGTTACGGAGGAGCTATTAGGATTCAAATCAATGCATGGCACAACCACAGGAAAGGAAATATTTGAGGAGGTTTCCAAATGTGTAACTGAAATAAAGCTGCCGTGGGATAAACTCGTTGGATTAACGACAGATGGTGCGCCAGCGATGTGCGGTAAAAAGAGTGGACTGGTGGGCATGGTTCGGGAGAAGATGCGGGAAGAGAACTGTGCAGGTGAGCTAACTGTTTACCACTGCATCATACATCAGGAAGCACTGTGTGCCAAAGCCCTAAAGATGGAACATGTTATGACCACAGTAACACAGGTAGTTAACTTTATAAGAGCCAAAGGTCTAAATCACCGCCAGTTTAAATCTTTTCTGGAGGAGTGTGGTTCGGAATACGCAGACGTGCCGTATCACACAGAGGTGAGAAGGCTAAGCAGAGGAAAAGTACTGAACAGATGTTTCGAGCTGCGTGAGGAAATATGTCAATTCCTGGAAACCAAAGGGAAGGATATAGCAGAGCTCCGGGAGCAAAAGTTCCTGTGTGAGCTGGCCTTTCTCTGTGACATCTCGAGCCATCTCGATGCGCTGAACCTGCAGCTTCAGGGGCGGGGGCGCATCATCACAGACATGTACGCTGCAGTGAGGGCCTTCAAAACTAAACTGTGCCTGTGGGAGAATCAGATGCTGCAAGGAAACCCTTGCCATTTTCCCTGCTGCAATCCATAAAAGCGCAGATCTCTACCGCCGTGTTCCCATGCGCACAGTTTGCTGAAAAACTCAGTGTTCTCGCCGCTGAGTTTAGCCGGCGATTTGCCGACTTCGATGCCCAGAAATGCAAGTTTGAACTGCTTAGTAATCCCTTCGCAGTTGATGTGGAAAATGCACCAACCAACATCCAAATGGAGCTGATTGAACTCCAGTGCAATGACACGCTGAAGTCAAAGTATGATGCTGTGGGCGCCGCACAGTTTCCACGGTTCATCCCTGACACAATGCCTCAGCTCCGCACCCAAGCTGCTCAGATGCTCTCCATGTTCGGCAGCACTTATCTATGCGAGCAACTTTTCTCCTCGATGAAGATGACCAAAACAACTCACAGGAGACGTCTGACTGATGAACATCTTCGCTCGATACTGAGGATTTCTTCAGCTCAGAGCTTGAGCCCAGACATTGATGAACTAGCATCCAAGAAGAGATGCCAGGTATCTGGCTTGGGCACATCAGATTAGACCAGTGTGCAATAATTAACGTTTTCTTTATGCACTTTTTCTTGCTACAAGGCATGGGCTTGAATGGTTGATTGATTTATTATCATTTTATTTGTAAAATTATTAGCCAGTGGAAAAAGTTTATTTTGGTATTTAAATCAGAAGGCTGCAAATAGAAAAGAGGCATACAATTTTTATTTAAATTGTATTTATTTAATAAATGAATGCCATTGATGTGTTTTTTCATTTGAAATTCGATTTTGCATGTCTCCACTATTAAATTATATATTGTATGGTAATAAGCGATGCTTGTTCCATATTCAATGTTAAAGCAAAACTTGTTTGGGTCCATATTAAAAGGTTAATTTGTTCAATGTTGGCCCGTGACTTTGTTCAGGTTTTACATTTTGGCCCACTGGGTATTTGAGTTTGACACCCCTGGTGTAAGAGTATTGATAGCCTAGCATAGCATTAAGCCTAGCATTCAGCAGGCAACATTTTCACAAAAACAAGAAAAGCATTCAAATAAAGTAATTTACCTTTGAAGAACTTCGGATGTTTTCAATGACGAGACTCTTAGTTAGATAGCAAATGTTCATTTTTTCCCAAAATATTATTTGTGTAGACGAAATCGCTCCGTTTTGTTCATCACGTTTGGCTAAGAAAAATACCGGAAAATGCAGTCACTTACAACGCCAAACTTTTTTCCAAATTCGCTCCATAATATCGACAGAAACATGGCAAACGTTGTTTAGAATCAATCCTCAAGGTGTTTTTCACATGTCTATTCGATAATCTATCAGTGGTGGCAGCTGGCTTCTCATCAGAAACAAACGGAAAAATACTGCAGCTGGAGATTAAGCAATAATTGCAACGGAGGACACCAAGCGACCACCTGGTAGATGACCATAAGAGACTACAATCTTCTAATGATATGCCTACAAATACGTCACAAGGCTGTAGACACCTTGGGGAAAACGTAAGCTGACTCCTAGCTCCTTCACAGCCATATAAGGAGTCATTGCCATGAGGCGGTTTCAAAAAATGCGGCACTTCCTGATTGTATTTTTATCTGGGTTTCGCCTGTAACATCAGTTCTGTGGCACGCACAGACAATATCTTTGCAGTTTTGGAAACGTCAGAGTGTTTTCTTTCTAAAGCTGTCAATTATATGCATAGTCGAGCATCTTTTCGTGACAAAATATCTTGTTTAAAACGAACGTTTTTCATCCAAAAATTAAAAGAGCGCCCCCTATATCGAAGAAGTAAAAAATTGTTTTTAAATAAAATAACTTGAGTGCTACAGGGTGGTAGTCATTTAGGTAGGTTACCTTCGCATTCTTGGGCACAGGGACTATGGTGGTCTGCTTGAAACATGTAGGTATTACAGCCTTGGTCAGGGAGAGGTTGAAAATGTCAGTGAAGACACTTGCCAGTTGCTTCGCGCATGCTTTGAGTACACGTCCTGGTAATCCGTCTGGCCCCCCGGCCTTGTGACTGTTGACCTGTTTTTAAAGGTCTTGCTCACATCAGCTATGAAGAGCATGATCACACAGTCGTCTGGAACAGCTGGTGCTCTCATGCATGCTTCAGTGTTGCTTGCCTCGAAGCAAGCATAAAAGGGATTTAGCTCGTCTTGTAGGCTTAGGTCACTGGGCAGCTCGCGGCTGGGTTTCCCTTTAGTCTGTAATAGTTTGCAAGCCCTGCCACATCCGACAAGCGTCAGAACCGGTGTAGTAGGATTCAATCTTAGTCCTGTATTGACGCTTTGCCTGTTTGATGGTTTGTCTAAGGGAATAGCTGGATTATTTATAAGCGTCCGGAGTAGTGTCCCACTCCTTGAAAGCGGCAGCTCTAGCCTTTTTAGCTCCGTGTGGATGTTGCCTGTAATCCATGGCTTCTGATTGGGATATATACGTACTGTCACTGTGAGGGATGACGTTGTCGATGCACTTACTGATGAAGCCGGTGACTGAGGTGGTATACTCCACAATGCCATTTGATGAGTCCCGGAACATATGTGCTTGCAAAACAGTCCTGTAGCGTCATCTGAGCGGTTTCCTTCCTCCCCGGCAAATGAGGTAGGAAGTGCGCCTGTGTCTTTGTAGTGAATGGGTGTATTGATACACCATCCAAAGTGTAATTTAATAACTTCACATGGCTCAGAGATATTCAATGTCTTGTCTACTGATAGGTGTACTTTTTTGTGAGGCGTTGGAAAACCTCCCTGGTCTTTGGTTGATTCTGTGTTTGAAATTCACTGCTCGACTGAGGGACCTTAAAATTATCTGTATGTGTGAGGTACAGAGATGAGGTAATCATAAAGTTACGTTAAACACTATTACTGCACACCGAGTGAGTCCATGCAACTTATGTGTCTTTTTAAGCAACTGTTTTATCCTGAAATGAATTAGGCTTGCCATAACAAAGTGGTTGAATACTTGACTCAAGACAGACTTTGGTGATTAATCTGCTGCTCTCTCCGTTCCACTCCTCCATTCCATCCCTCTCTCACAATCACAGCAATAATGTCCTGGGATTTGGTTCCCTGCCTTTTTACTCCAGCAGCTTTATCTCATGGTTGCTAGTTTCCCTAATGAGCCACATGGTTAAAGGAGATGGGTTCCTCGTGACTCACTCCCCTAAATCTCATTACCTCGTTAGGAAGAGCACTGCTGTAGTGGAAGAGGCAAATGGCAGACAAGCAGGTCTTCCAAGTGTTATGTGGGCCCTTCCTTCCTGTGGACTCTGATTGGAGGCTTATCTATTACTCAGCAGGAACATACCACAACTCTGTGTTCATGTCCTGTTCTTCTGCAGTGCTGTGCTTGTGGATGACAATAGCTTTGTTATGGATGTTTTTTATTTATTTTTGACTTGTGTTTCTGTATTACCTACAGACATTCATCACTTACTAACTAGATCAATGGTTTGGGTTGGACAGATGACGCAGTTTGATGTCATGAGTGTTTACTCCACACACAGCCACACCCTCATATTGCCTCATATTGTACAGCGTTTCATATTAGTCAGCGGCTCACCCAGTAGGGTCTGTGGTACTATGACCTCTTCACCACTAAGCCTGTTGATGTTCACTTCTCATTGAAAGAGGAAGGGAAGATGGAAGACACTGATGGCCTAAGAGACCTATAGAGAGAGAGCAAAAGGTCCTGCATTCTGAGTGACAGGCCAATGCTCTTTTTCTCTCCTGAAGACTCAGATCGTTGCGTGCAGAGCTGCTGCCAACATCAACACGGCCCAAGCATCTGAGTGTTTGCCTTTGGGGCTGCAGTCCAGAGGGCTATGGCCTTCAGTCTTGGGAGCTAAACTTCAAAGCACAGCATGTGCCCCCTCACATCCCTGCCTCTCCACCTCCAATGACCCCTCCGGGCTCAACACTGCCAAAGGGCACATAGGCTACCTGTAGACGTGTGTGTGTGTGTGTGCGCGCTTCTTCACTCATCTAGAACCACTGGGAGAAGGAGAATGATGTGGAAGAGTGAACCTTATCAGACCTACGTCATGGAAGGACATCCTTCCTGAAATACCCCTACAGCTGCCTCAGATTAGCTTTTCTCTTCGCTAAAATATTTTTGTGGTTGAAAGTATCCATGCTCTCATCCAGAGCTGTGTTATGTATTGAAAAGTTAACCACATTTCATATGTATTCTAATTGACGTTATTGAAGTCGGTCCTTGTGTTTTCTTTGGACAGAATTATTCAGTTTTAAAGATGTTTTGCCTCAGAGCCTTTTCCAATGTGCCAAAGGTTATATGGAAGGTGATGATGTATCAACTGACATATATACTGTACATTGCAGTTTTGTAGATTCATGGTAGTATCAGTTTAAATGGAGGATTTCACCTAAAGTGAAATCTAAAGTGAGTGAAACCACAAAGAATAACACACTGCCTCATCTACGGCACGTACACACACTAGAGATGGTTGCTGTGGCAGTAAGCTACAGAGAAGGAAACAGTAATGTGCTGCAAATCTAATGTTATTTGTCACATGCTTTGTAAACAACAGATGTAGATTAACATGCTTACTTCCGGGACATGCTTACTTCCGGGTCTTTTTACAACAATGCAGAGTTAAATATAAATAGAATTGGTGACACGAGGAATAAATACAGTGAATAACAATAACCAGTAAAAAAAATAACATGGATCGAGGTTAGTGATCGCGCTTCTGGGGCCGATTTGAACCAGTTGGTTGTAACTATATGTTCGATATGCTCTACGTGGACGTAAAGATTATGCCTGTAGCATCACCTGGGCGTGAGCCCTTCTATGAGCTATGCCTGGGCGTGAGCCCTTCTATGAGCTATGCCTGGGCGTAGACTTTACAACTGGTCGGGAGACGGGACTATGCTATACTTTTCTGTACATACCATGAAAGAACGATCTATATTTTCTAAAGGATGTGAGTCTCATGTTCATATTTCACAACCTCCGGGCTTTTCGAGTTGCCTATGCGCGAGTCAATAGCAAAATAATACACTTGATTCATGCTACATTACAGCATGCTAAATGTGTCTGATCAGATATTATAAAACTAATAGATGAGCTGCCACCTCCACTTTTATTATAGCTCATATCTAATTTACATAAGTATTCACACCCCTGAGTCAATACATGTCAGAATCACCTTTGGCAGCGATTTCAGCTGAGTCTTTCTGGGTAAGTCTTTAAGAGCTTTGCACACCTGGGTTGTACAATATTTGCCCATAATTCTTAAAAAATTCTTCAAGATGTGTTCAAATTGGTTGATCATTGCTAGACATCCATTTTCAGGTCTTGCCATAGATTTTCAAGTAGATTTAAGTCAAAACTGGAACTCGGCCACTCAGGAATATTCACTGGATTCTTGGTAAGTGTAACAGTATTGCTTCCGTCCCTCTCCTCACCTCGAACCAGGGACCCTCTGCACACAACAGTCACCCTCGAAGCATCGTTACCCATTGCGCCACAACTACTTCAAGGTCTCAGAGCAAGTGATGTCACCAATTGAAACGCTATTAGCGCGCACCGCCGCTAACTAGCTAGCCATTTCACTGTTACAAAAGCAACTCCAGTGTAGTTTTAGCCTTATTTTAGGTTATTGTCCTGCTGAAAGGAGAATTGTTCTGAACCAGGTTTTCCTCTAGGATTTTGCCTGTGCTTAGCTCCATTCAATGTATTTTTTTTATCCTGAAAAGCTCCCCGGTTCTTGACAATTACAAGCATACCCATAACATGATGCAGACACCACTAAGCTTGAAAATATGGGGATTGGGACTCCGTAATATGTTTGGGGTAAATCCAATGCAACACACTTTGTATTCAGGACAAAAAAGTTAATGGCTTAAATAAAGAACATTTTTAAAAAAAAGTTATTTTTTTTATTATTTTATCATATCAAATCAAATGTATTTATATAGCCCCTCGTACATCAGCTGATATCTCAAAGTGCTGTACAGAAACCCAGCCTAAAACCCCAAACAGCAAGCAATGCAGGTGTAGAAGCACGGTGGCTAGGAAAAACTCCCTAGAAAGGCCAAACCCTAGAGGGAAACCAGGCTATGAGCGGTGGCCAGTCCTCTTCTGGCTGTGCCAGGTGGAGATTATAACAGAACATGGCCAAGATGTTCAAATGTTCAGAAATGACCAGCATGGTCAAATAATAATAATCACAGGCAGAACAGTTGAAACTGGAGCAGCAGCACAGCCAGGTGGACTGGGGACAGCAAGGAGTCATCATGTCAGGTAGTCCTGAGGCATGGTCCTAGGGCTCAGGTCCTCCTCCAAGAGAGAGAGAATTAGAGAGGGCATACTTAAATTCACACAGGACACCGGATAGGACAGGAGAAGTACTCCAGATATAACAAACTGACCCCCGACACATAAACCAACACATACTGCAGCATAAATACTGGAGGCTGAGACAGGAGGGGTCAGGAGACACCCCCGGACAGGGCCAAACAGGAAGGATATAACCCCACCCACTTTGCCAAAGCACAGCCCCCATACCACTAGAGGGATATCTTCAACCACCAATTTACCATCCTGAGACAAGGCAGTATAGCCCACAAAGATCTCCGCCACGGCACAACCCAAGTGGGGGCGCCAACCCAGACAGGAAGATCACATCAGTGACTCAACCCACTCAAGTGACGCACCCGTCCTAGGGACGGTATGAAAGAGCCCTAGTAAAGCCAGTGACTCAGCCCCTGTAATAGGGTTAGAGGCAGAGAATCCCAGTGGAAAGAGGGGAACCGGCCAGGCAGAGACAGCAAGGGCGGTTCGTTGCTCCAGAGCCTTTCCGTTCACCTTCACACTCCTGGGCCAGACTACACTCAATCATACCCCCTTTTTCTCCCCAATTTCGTGGTATCCAATTGTTAGTAATTACTATCTTGTCTCATCGCTCCTACGAAACACAACTCAACCAAGCTGCACTGCTTCTTAACATGGTGCACATCTAACCCGGAAGCCAGCTGCACTAATGTGTCGGAGGAAACACCGTGCACCTGGCAACCTTGGTTAGCGTGCACTGCGCCCGGCCCGCCACAGGAGTCGCTGGTGCGTGATGAGACAAGGATATCCCTACCGGCCAAACCCTCCCTAACCTGGACGACGCTAGGCCAATTGTGCGTCACCCCACGGACCTCCCGGTCGCGGCCAGCTGCTACAGAGCCTGGCCGCGAACCGAGAGTCTCTGGTGGCACAGCTAGCGCTGCGATGCAGTGTCCTAGAACACTGCGCCACCGGGAGGCTCCCAAAACATGTTTTTTGTTAACTAGGCATGTCAGTTAAGAACAAATTCTTATTTACAATGACGTCCTACCCTGGTCAAACACGGATGACGCTGGGCCAATTGTGCAACGTCCTATGGGACTCCCAATCACGGCCGGATGTGATTCAAACCAGGGAATGTAGTGTCGCCTCTTGCACTGAGATGCAGTGCCTTAGACTGCTGTGCCACTCGAGAGCCCCATGCCTTGTTGCAAACAGGATGCATGTTTTGCAATATTTTAATTCTGTACAGGCTTCCTTCTTTTCACTCTGTCAATTAGGTTACTAACTACAATGTTGATCCAGCCTCAGTTTTCGCCTATCACAGCCATTAAACTGTAACTGTCTTAAAGTCAGCGGTTTCCTTCCTCTCCGGCAACTGTCTGCTTTTTTTTATTTTATTTTTTTAAACCCATCTACCAATAGGTGCCCTTCTTTGCGAGGTTTTGAAATTCACTGCTGAACTGAGGGACCTTACAGATACTTGTATGTGTGAGGTAAAAAGATGAGGTAGTCATAAAAAAATAATGTTAAGCACTATTATTGCACAGAGAGTGAGTCCATGCAACGTATTATGTGACTTGTTAAGAACATTTGTGCTCCTGAACTTATTTAGGCTTGCCATAACAAAGGGGTTGAATACTTATTGACTCAAGACATTTCGGATGTTTTATTTGTATTCATTTGTAAAAATGTATTTTAAAAACACTACCCCATAATGTGGAGGTGTGTGTGTTTAGGCCAGTGACAAAACATCTCAATTGAGCCCATTTTAAATTCAGGCTGTAACACAACAAAATGTGGAACAAGTCCAGGTGTGAAAACTTTCTGAAGGCACTATAGCCTAGGCTACTATGCGAGTGAGGAGAAGAATAAGCCACTTGTTAATACTAGGCTACCTTAGACTACATAACATGCTAGCAAAATGTTCTGATAATGCTGTTAGATGAGCAAACTAGACTAAAGATTATCATTATGAACACTGACCTCAATTTGGCTAACATTTTCCCAGCCTAAATGTAATCAAATATCCAAACGGAGGTTCCTGGAAAACAAAAATCTGGACGATTGATTTATGAAGACTATTCCCCACGCTTGTCTAAAAACAGCGCGATAATGTTGTCCCAATGATAAGGGGCTGAAATTATAGTTGACCACACGGCTATTGCTTTAAAGTATTGAAAACAGTTCGATGACTTTGGGAGTTTCAGTAAGCAACAATATAATAAATGCCTTCAATAGCATTAGCCTACTTTATCCAATAACTTTGTCATTCAGTGATATTCATTCCACAGTAATTATTGATTGATTCATCAAAGTATGGTTAAGAGAACAACATGCATGCATAGTGGTGGGCTTTGAAATGATGGGACATGCCTGGCAAAGTTTAAAACTGCCACGAGAACAGTGACAGCCTAGTAATGGGTGCTGCCTAGCAGCCACCATTTTGAAGCATCAAATCTCATGTATTGCTTAATCATTGCTTACACTGGATTTAGCTACGACTAGTCTTTTTGGTTGGTGCAGCAGGTGTAAATTCTGATCCCAAAGTCGAACGTAGATACACCTGACCTAGCATTTTAAGACTTTTTATTTTTTTATCAAATGTATTTATATAGCCCTTCTTACATCAGCTGATATCTCAAAGTGCTGTACAGAAACCCAGCCTAAAACCCCAAACAGCAAGCGATGCAGGTGTAGAAGCACAGTGGCTAGGAAAAACTCCCTAGAAAGGCCTAAACCTAGGAAGAAACCTAGAGAGGAATCAGGCTACTATGAGGGGTGGCCAGTCTTCTGGCTGTACCAGGTGGAGATTATAACAGAACATGGCCAAGATGTTCAAATGTTCATAACTGACCAGCATGGTCAAATAATAATCACAGTAGTTGTCGAGGGTGCAGCAAGTCAGCACCTCAGGAGTAAATGTCAGTTGGCTTTTCATAGCTGATAATTAGGAGCATCTCTACCGCTCCTGCGGTCTCTGGAGAGTTGAAAACAGCAGGTCTGGGACAGTTAGCACGTCCGGTGAACAGGTCAGGGTTCCATAGCCGCAGGCAGAACAGCAGCAGCACGGCCAGGTGGACTGGGGACAGCAAGGAGTCATCCAGGTAGTCCTGAGGCATGGTCCAAGGGCTCAGGTCCTCCGAGAGAGAGAATTAAAGAGAGCATACTTAAATTCACACAGGACACCAGATAAGACAGGAGAAGTACTCCAGAAATAACAAACTGACCCTAGCCCCCCGACACAAACTACTGCAGCATAAATACTGGAGGCTGGGTCAGGAGACACTGTGGACCCATCCGATGATACCCCCGGACAAGGCCAAACAGGAATGATATAAAAATGACCCACTTTGCCAAAGCACAGCCCCCACACCACCAACTTACCATCCTGAGACAAGGCCGAGTATAGCCCACAAAGATCTCCGCAACGGCACAAACAAAGGGGGGAACCAACCCAGACAGGCAGATCACGTCAGTGACTCAACCCACTCAAGTGACGCACCTCTCCTAGGCACGGCATGAAAGAGCACCAGTAAGCCAGTGACTCAGCCCCTGTAATAAGGTTAGAGGCAGAGAATCCCAGTTGAGAGAGGGGAAACGGCCAGGCAGAGACAGCAAGGGCGGTTCGTTGCTCCAGAGCCTTTCCGTTCACCTTCACACTCCTGGGCCAGACTACACTCAATCATATGACCCACTGAAGAGATGAGTCTTCAGTAAAGACTTAAAAGGTTGAGACCGAGTTTGCGTCTCTCACATGGGTAGGCAGACCGTTCCATAACAATTGAGTTCTATAGGAGAAAGCCCTGCCTCCAGCTGTTTGCTTAGAAATTCTAGGGACAATTAGGAGGCCTGCGTCTTGTGACCGTAGCGTACGTGTAGGTATGCACGGCAGGACCAAATCAGAAAGATAGGTAGGAGCAAGCCCATGTAATGCTTTGTAGGTTAGCAGTAAAACGTTGATCAGCCCTTGCCTTAACAGGAAGCCAGTGTAGGGAGGTTAGCACTGGAGTAATATGATAAAAATGAAGTTTATTTAGTGCTTTATCCTGGTAGCCGGAAAGTAAAGCATTGCAATAGTTGAACCTAGAAGTAACAAAAGCATGGATTCATTTTCATTTTTGGACAGAAAGTTTCTGATTTTTGCAATGCTACGTAGATGGAAAAAAGCTGTCCTTGAAACAGTCTTGATATGTTTGTCAAAAGAGAGATCAGGGTCCAGAGTAACGCCGAGGTCCTTCAGTTTTATTTGAGATGACTGTACAACCATCAAGATTAATTGTCACCCAACTGGTGTGTCTGGCCCCTGGTGTCCAAAAGCTATTTTCATTCATAACAAATGATGGTGGAGACGGTGTAAAACATATTTTTCAGTGTAAAAAAAAAACATATTTGAGAATTATTCCGGAGTCCGTAAAACATCTGCTATCCAATGCAGCACCATCTTCCAATCAACGTAACTGATGAGACAGGCCAATCTAAAGGGAGGGTGGAGTTTCTGTCTTGTTCAGACTTCCTTCCTCAGAGCAATCAAATGGGTGGCGGTCCTGTCTGTGTCATCTGCTGCTTGAATTGGCTGTGATTAATCAACTAATTGACTCAAAGCCACAAACTGTCCTCTGATCTCTCTCCTCTGATCGCGCTCTCTCGCGCCTTCTCTCTCTGAGATCATTCCACATGTATAAACACAGCTTGCAGGTCAAATGTAGATCACAGCCAATCCTTAATATGAGCAAAAATGGTTTATCTGGAGGTAGATGGTGTAATTGTGATGGATCCAGATTGAGACCATTTTTTAAAATCCAGTTATGAGTATGACGTAGGTTTGTGTAAAACTCCTTGATTGAGAAATTGTGGCAATTTGTCTAATTCCAGTCCATATACTAACCCTGTTGTACTGTTCTTCTTTCTTCCAGGTGTCCTTCAACGTGAGTGTGGATGCTAGGGGCTGCCCCGCACCTGGCACCCAGCAGAGATTCACCATCAAACCTGTGGGCTTGAAGGATCGTCTGGAGGTGTCAGTGGACTACCGCTGTGCCTGTGGCTGCACCGACCAGACCCAGGCTAACAGTAGCCGCTGCAGCTCTATCGGACAGTACACCTGTGGTACCTGCCGCTGTGACCCGGGCTACCTGGGCGCCCGCTGTGAGTGCCAGGAGGGCGAGGCTGGCAGCATGTACCTGAGCGCCTGTAGAGAGGCGGAGGGGAAGCAGATCTGTAATGGGAGAGGGGAGTGCAGTTGTAACCAGTGCCTCTGCTATGAGTCAGAGTTCGGGAAGATCTACGGGACCTTCTGTGAGTGTGACGACTTCTCCTGCGCCCGACACAAGGGCATCCTCTGCTCAGGTAGGTGTGCGAAGAGAAGGGAGCACTGCCGCTTCTTCCCTCTCCAAATTGCTGGATCTCCTCTCTACTTCTGCATGTGTACAACATAAATTATTCAGACATACACAGTAGTGCTTCGTACAGTACCTGATACATGTGCGGTACACGTGCAGTACACGAGTCCTAGATGTGTCGCTATTGAGGGTGTGTCTAAATTGGCTTGTGATGTCATGTTTATGCTAAGAGACGCATTCAATTAATGTTTATTGATCTACAAGGCTGTATGATAGTAGTGAGCAGGTGGGATGTTGTTTCCACGGTCTGTTACCACATCACTCTGGTCTGTGTTTATTAGGCAGGTTGGCATTTATTGAGATGACTCATGTACTGGAGGCAGCTCTGCAGAGTGGTCACTAGCTGGCACTACCACAAAGTCATATTGATTTTAAACCTAACCTTTACCATACTGCTAGCCCTAATGCCTAACCTTAAATTAAGACTAAAAAGCTAGTGTTTTTTCATGAAATTTTACGATATTGCCAATTTTGACTTTGCAGCATGCCCGTGTAGTGGAAACCACTTAGTTCTTTCTGCCTCCAATGCAAGACTCATGACAATAAACGTCAACCTGCATTTATTAGAGGAAAAGCCACCTGTTAGTGGTGCAGCGTTGAACACAGCCCTACAGGTCTGCTACTGTGTGTGTGTGTGTGTGTGTGAGAGAGAGAAAGGGTACTTTTTGTGTGTGCTAATACCAAACCATACATGTTCGGGGTGTTTTTTTTTTATGATAAAGGTCTCTTGATTCTGAATTTCTTCTTCGGGAAATGTAAAGTGCTCAGGAACAGCTGCTGGGAGCTAGTTTGTTGTGCAGTTCATGTTTTACTGTCTCTAGCTGAGCTGTGTTCTCTGCTTTGGGACCCTGGAGAGTTGGGGTGGCTGTGTGCAGGATTCAGGAATGAATTCTAGAACCAGACCAGAGCTGTTCCTTTCTGAACAGACCACCAATATTTTTCCTCCCCATACTATTCATGTGCTCTATTGATTAAATGTGCATGTGCTGATGTTGACCACAAATCCTGTTTTCTCCTGCCTGAATGTCTTGCTTGCTTTGAAGCCCATGTCCTAGTTTTCTTTCACACTGGCCTGGGCAGCAGGCAGGGTTGCTAGCTGGGAGCAACTTAGTGACATACTAAACAGGCTGTCCTATTGGATTTCCAGAACATCGGGTCCAGTCCAAGTAGCCTCTGTGCGTTTTGGGTCGAGACCTGCTGGATGTTGGCCAAGGGCCCCTGGCTCATCCCCAAGCTAACGGCTGTTCCACCAAACCACAGAGGGGGCTTTGTAACAGAGGCCCTGCTCAGTGCCTTGTGTGTATTGCCAAATACAATTCATGGGTCTATACTCAGTTAAAATGCCTTGTTTCGTTTAGTCAGCAGGACCAAGCAGCGGACAAACACAAAATGGACCATTTTATTTGACGGTTGGTCAGACCATAAGTAGGCCCTTAGGGTAGGATGATAACTGGAAGGGGTGGGGTAGTAATTAAATCTTAAGAGTCCAGTATGCTCTCTGGCCCCCCCATACTCTCACACACACACACCTCCTCGCTGTGCATGGTTGGCTCAGTTTATAATGAGTTCCTAATGAATCTGAATGAAAGTCTCTCCCACACTTCTCTGGCACTGTTACTTAATCGTGTAATAAACAGTGTTGTAAAATAATTCTGTATACCACCATTGGTCCCCTAAACCCACCAATGGTTATGGGGAGGTTCAGACTCTGTGCCGAGTCCCATTCCCCTCCTGTTACATGCCATCTAAACAGTATTGTGCAATAGGTTAGATTGGTTACGCTGTGATGATAGCAGCTCATTTGCTCTGTGTTGTGTTAGGAAGAGAAGCTGGTTTGGATTGAACTGCAGGATCCAGACTGATTAACTGCCGTAAGGCATTTGTCATTATTAAAGAGAAAATAAATTGGTGCGTTGTCCTTGGGTGGGTGCTCATTTCTAGCTCAAAGCATTTTAAAAATCTCCCAGCCTTTTCATGATAACCGCATTGTCCGCAAGAAATCTTATCTTGTTGTTTTGAATCGCTTGTTTTGAATCAAAGTACTGTATCTACTCACGACCGCTCATGCTGTAAAAACAGTCCAGTTCAAAGTGAATGGCACATTCATATGTAGTATATTTGCATGTAGTCCTACTGCAGCTCTGATTTGTTATGGCACACCGGTCTGTGTAGAGTACGGGCCGGCCTGAGTTGTGCCTGTCAATGTAATCGAATCCTACTTCGATGCGTTCTGCCTACAACAATCTCTTACGTAGTTAGTTTTGCATACTAAGTCTTGCATAGACCACAAGCATTTCGCTACACCCGCAATAACATCTGCTAAATATGTGTATGCGACCAATAAAACTTGATTTAGTAGGTTGCTTTAAAAGTGACTAATATTGCATTGATTCGATTATAATTGCCACAGTAAAGGAAAATATTGATAGTGTTAACTAACAGGGAAAACTCTAGAAAGTTGTGTGAAGTTCAATCTCGTGCTTCTCTGGGTGCTCTGATATTTATTCTGCACGGCAGTGTATTAGTCAGACCTACATGAGGCTGAGGGGGTCAGGGGTTAGGCTAGAGACCAGTGTAGCAGCCAGGCCTACATGAGGATGAGGGGGTCAGGGGTTAGGCTAGAGTCCAGTGTAGCAGTCAGGCCTTCATGAGGCTGAGGGGGTCAGGGGTTAGGCTAGAGAACAGTGTAGCAGCCAGGCAGGCCTACATGAGGCTGAGGGGGTCAGGGGTTAGGCTTGAGACCAGTGTAGCAGCCAGGCCTACATGAGGCTGAGGGGGTCAGGGGTTAGGCTAGAGACCAGTGTAGCAGCCAGGCCTACATGAGGCTGAGGGGGTCAGGGGTTAGGCAAGAGACCAGTGTAGCAGCCAGGCCTACATGAGGCTGAGGGGGTCAGGGGTTAGGCAAGAGACCAGTGTAGCAGCCAGGCCTACATGAGGCTGAGGGGGTCAGGGGTTAGGCAAGAGACCAGTGTAGCAGCCAGGCCTACATGAGGCTGAGGGGTTCAGGGGTTAGGCTTGAGACCAGTGTAGCAGCCAGGCCTACATGAGGCTGAGGGGGTCAGGGGTTAGGCTAGAGACCAGTGTCGCAGCCAGGCCTACAGGAAGCGGCTCCTTCTCACTAGGGCCTTGACTCTTTTCCTTCTCCTTGTTGCTTCCCTCCGTCTAATCTGATTACTGTGTCATGGCCAAAACGCACACCAGGCCAGGACTCCAGGAACCAAGAATATTGGTTCCTGCTTACGCACTAAAAGACAGCTGTGGAGAGAGACAAGAGTGGGTCCCACTCTACTTGTAAATAGAGCTCTGAGGTTATATCGTAGTACTACTACAGTACAATCTTTTTTTTTTTTTTACCAGAATCTTTTTACTGCAATTATAAATGCACAGATATTTGACTGTGCCAACCTGTACCATCCTCTCTGTGTTTTTGGAATGTAGCTATGTCATTGAGCTTTTACCCACACTATTTCACTACCTACTGTTTTTGAGTATGTTGTTTCCTTCTGCTCTTTGGAGGAAAGGACTCTCTTCCTAGTTTCCTTCTTTGATAGCTTTAGCAGCCATGCTCTTGTTTGCCCTGGCCCTCTGAGTAGAGTGAGGAGGACCGATAGATGGAAGCCAGGCACGCTCCACACCCAGCTGTTGCTGTTGTCATGTCTGTGCTGCCTGGTGCTGTGGTGATATAATATAGCACAAAGCCAAACCTCCCATAGAGCCTAACTGCCTACAGTCTGGTTTTTCTGGCCAGTGACTGTCAGTGTGGTGGTGTCATCAGCTGTACATGCCTGAACTAATTACACCCACATCGAACCAATGATTCAATCAACTGGTGTAGTTAATGTAGTTGGCAATAGGTCAATACAATTTTGGAAATATCCACTATAATAGTCATTTAGCCCACGAAATGGCCGAACTGCTAATAATAATAACCCATAATTTTCAAAGCTCAGACATAGAAGTTAACTATTCACAGCTTAATTTGAAGTTGATAGTTAGAAATAGTTTGAGAGACTGTGTTTTTGGTCTCTTCACTCACCTTTCCTACATGTGTTATTGGTCTCTTCACTCACCTTTCCTACATGTGTTAATGGTCTCTTCACTCACCTTTCCTACATGTGTTAATGGTCTCTTCACTCACCTTTCCTACATGTGTTAATGGTCTCTTCACTCACCTTTCCTACATGTGTTAATGGTCTCTTCACTCACCTTTCCTACATGTGTTAATGGTCTCTTCACTCACCTTTCCTACATGTGTTAATGGTCTCTTCACTCACCTTTCCTACATGTGTTAATGGTCTCTTCACTCACCTTACCTACATGTGTTAATGGTCTCTTCACTCACCTTTCCTACATGTGTTAATGGTCTCGTCACTCACCTTTCCTACATGTGTTAATGGTCTCTTCACTCACCTTTCCTACATGTGTTAATGGTCTCGTCACTGATAAGCTGCTGTATCTCTGCACCTGGTTAGATAAACTGAATGAAACACTGGTGGTCTTCCGCTGCTTTCAGTGTCTTTCAGACAACGTTCCACCTTACCCTCTTATAGGATAGAGGGAATATTCATCATTGACGTACAGAACTAATGGTGCCTAGAGGTTATGGGGTTGTTTCTGGATAGGGTTGATAGTGTGATACTAAGCTTACAGTCAAAGAACCTCTTATGGCTGTGCAAGGGCAACCCTGTTCTTGTGAAACTAAGACAGTGGCCTGTAGAATGAAGGTCAGGTCAGGGGCATTAATCAGTCTCTGAAGTTAGTAGGTCTGGCAGGAGCAAGGATAGGGGAGGAGTGGTGTCAGTAACCTCCCACAGGGGCCACATTGTGTGCTTGTGTTTGAGGTTACAAATGTATGAGAGTACAGAGAGTCTCTGACCTGTGCTCAGAGACTCTTTGTATTCTCATACATTTGTAACCTCAGTGTCTTCTGCAAGGCCAGACTCTCTGCCCTAATGCCTGTGCTGAGTCTGTCAGGATATCTGGAGGATTAAGTAGGCGTAGATAGATGGGTACTGTATGGATATAATTAGTCTTTATCGCTTACAGTAAAGTATGAAAGGGTGATTACCAGTGTGTGTGAGAGTTAAAATATGGTCATAGAGGCAACAGTAAACTAACTTTCTTTGCGTCTTTCTGCGTATGCATGGATCTGCTAAGTCTGTGTGTCGGCTGCTTTTGACGAGGCCTCAGTAAACAGACTTTGTGGTCCTCTGCTCTGTCACACACCTACAGCTGCTTATCGGTAACAATCTAACCACTCAATAGCACCAAACGCCAGAAATAGCATGGCTGTTTTCCACACTTGCACTTTACCCGCAAACCCCTTCTCATAAATCGTCAGCCTCAGATGGAGGATTGAAACAGTAAATGGGAACATGTGTTTATTAATGTGTGTGTGCCTGGCACGACTGTGACTTTGCCTTATTGAAATGAAAGCATTTAGCCTGGCTTCCAATCTCTCTCTGACATGCCTGGCCTGTTTTGCAAAATAGTTAGCGTCGACTGTAACTGGTCCTGTGTTTGCAAAACATCTGGCAAATCCAAGCACTGTGGGTTTATTGCTTGATGGTCAAAATGTTGTAGAGCCGTCCTTTATCCTACAGCTTCTTCTATTCTCCTCCTCAGCTCTTTAATTTATAGACACTGCCAATAGAAAATGCATTTTTAGACTACGGTACTGCTGTCTGGCCTACTCTGATTGTATGAAAAGCCTGCAGCGACAGCTGGAACATGGACAAGTCGAAACGCAGCTAATACCAGAACTCAAGATGTCCCAACAACCATCATGATGTGTAGCTCCTGCTACTATCTATTGTAGCACCTACTCCCTGCCCAGTAGTAGTCTGATTTCATACAATCACTTTGCTGTTTTTGACTGGAACATAGTTTGAACAGGATCTCTGGTTCTACAAGGCTGAAGCAGCAGTTCATTAAACATTTTGGCACAGCTGTGGAGTCTGTTAGTGTTTTCATTTGTAGTTTGTTGAACACACAGCAATTAGTAGTCAACCTATTCTGGGTTAATGCTTGGCAGACAGCCCAGGAGGTAAACTCACTACGGAGCTCAGCAGTGCGTATTGAGCAGAAATGTGCCTATCATATGGGCATGCTTGCGTGTGCATCATTCCGTGTGTGTTTGGATTTTGTCCCTCACCCCATATCTCCCTCCTCTCCCTTGCTAGGCGGAAGCTAGCTCAACAGCACCTAGGTTCCTACTGCTGCTCAGTAGGCTAGTAGCCCCCTGACCCAAAGCAAACACAGGATGACACCTCAACCCCCCTCAAACCTGACTGAACCTGACCATGATAAAGACCCAGGATTGTCCTTCCTCCACTCTCTCCTCTAACTATTAAATACTATACAAGAATACTATAAATACTATACTCTCCCTTCCCATGCCTGCTTTGTTTGGGGCATCTTGCCCCATAGAACTACTTCAGATACAAGGATTCCCTCCCCGTGTAGTAAAGAACCTATTCCCCTCAAAGCACTACAGGTGTTGCTGCTGGAAACCTACAGCTCTCTCAGCACCATCTTGATGTATTTGGTGAGTGGTAATTCAAGGCTGCGTCCAACATAGCACCCTATTCCTTTTATATTGCACTATTTTTGACCAGGGCCCATTGGGCTCTGTTCAAAAGAAGTGCACTGTACTATATAGGAAATAGGGTGCTATGTGGGACGCACCCCGAGACGTGCATACTGCTGGGCTTCCAGGGGAGAGACACTGAAATATTTAGTGAAATATGCAGAGAAAACGTGACACAGAAAATGGGGTCAGATCTCAACTCAGAGCTTCTCTTTTGTCCAAGGTACTTCTGTAGTGGTGAGAGGGTTAAACACTGCTGCCGCAGAACCTCTCTGTACACATTAACCACTGTGGCCAACAGGGCATGTTCTTCCATGTTTTCCATCCTGTCAAGGATCTGAGGTCACTGTCCCTAGGACAGATGGGAAGCAGAATAGTGTAGTTTCTGGGTTCCACACACCACACTCCCCTTCTCTAGATATATCTAATTATATTACAATGGCTGCTACTGACTTCACCTCTTTGTCGATACATGTATGCAGCTGTGATTACCATGGCTACCAAAGGTAATTGTTATCATATTCATGCTACTCCTACTGTACATTATTTGTGTGAAGCTCTGGGCAGGTTGCCAATAACTCTTACATTACTCATACCACGTGTATATACTGTATTTTATACCATCTATTGCACCTTGCCTATGCCGCTCATACATATTCTCATTCACCCCTTTAGATGTGTGTGTATTAGGTAGTTGTTGGGGAATGTTAGTTTACTTGTTAGATTTGTGACTTATTCGGTAGTTGTTGGGGAATTGTTAGATATTACTGCGCTGTTGGAACTAGAAGCACAAGCATTAATGTCTGCTAACCATGTGTATGTGACAAATACCATTTGATTTGATAACTTGAAATAAGTCTGCATATGTCATCTGAGGGATTTGCATTAAGCTCCTAGTTGCTTGTTGTCGACTTCAGGTTAGGATTGGCCCTTTGTTAGGGAAGGAATTCTCTCTTATGGCGTGTCACTTTAAGGTGTAATTTGCACCACAGTTTAATAACAATCCCTTAACGCCAGATTAAAGCATTTGCACCTGAGCAAAGTGAGTGACTTTATGTTCACCCCAAACGTCAGGTGGGAAGAGTTAACAGTATTTGCTTTTTATTTTGTGGGCTCAACACATGTTTTAAAAACATTTTCTGAACTCTTCTGTCTTTATGACGTGGCTGTATTCTGGGCGGTGCCTGGAGCTCCATACAGGTCAGGTTGGAACAAGACTGTAATTGCTTGGAGGAAGATAACAAGCCACAGCTGTATAAATGGTGGTTACTGTTGGAGGTCTATGGCACCTGGGGTCAGAGTGCTATATAAAGGAAATAAATGGAGGAGGGGGAAGGGAAAGCCTTCTTCCAGGCTCTGAGCTGTGGAGTGTGATTGTTTTTTTTTTCTCTCCCTCAAGTGAGTGCTAGACCTACTGGGTTCAAATAGTATTATAAATATTTCAAATTCTTTGAGCATATGATTGAACCTACTTTGAGTGCAAGATGGACACGGTTTTCTCCAAAAATACTATTTGAATACGGTCGGTGCCACACTCTATGGTGTCTGAGCTCTGAGGCGTCTGGCTGGGCTGTTTACAGTAAATCTCTCTCTCTGCTGGTCTTGGCAGCCTCTACCTCTGACTCTGTGATCAGTCACAACGCTCCCGGCATCCACTGCTCCTCCTCCAGAATAGAATCCTGTCGAACACAGAAGCGCATCCGGGGCATGCCGAGATGTTGTACATTCCCATACATGATCCTCCTGTGTTGCGGTAAAAGGGGATCTGGGACCTGAGAGGCAATTAGCTCATTATTTTGACTTATGACTATTGTTCTATTCATGTTAGAGGAAGTCCCATCACTCCCATGTGTTTCCTGATGAGTGAATATATTGTGGTGTAAAAGTCAGTAAAAGGTTTCTGAGGGAAAGAAATATGCTGCCTTAGCATATCAAACACACACACACGGGAGTGTGTCTAATGCCTACTCAATAACATGAACACCATGTTGCCAGCACCCGTAAATGATAGAGACAGCCAGGTTATAGACCTGTGAAAATGTTCACGGTTTACTTCATGTGTTCTAATCAGCTGACCAGTTCAAAGGCCTAAACATTATTTTAATGCCCTGTAATTGCTGTTGTCTGGTGACTGGTACAGTCGGCATGTGATGTTTGTCATCTGTGCTGACTCGGGACAAAACGGTCAATGCCAGTAGGTATTTAAACTGCAACCATCCCTCTAGTGTGTCTGTGTGTGTGTGTGTGTGTGTGTTTCTAGGGTTTTAAGAGCTCATTGTACTGGTTGTTTCACAGTTGAGGTTTGTCAACGGTCTGGTCTGCCAACACTGTATGAAATATTGTTTTCACTGACACAGGATATTTCAAAGTAGTGTTATTATAAAATAATCTTAAATCCTCTGCACACAAACCTAAGCTTAGCTTAAATGTAGTCGTCTAATGTAGCCGTAGTGACTGTAGTTATTTGAATACGTCTCCTACCCCACACATCTTACAGAAGTTTGACTATATTTTCTTTATTTTTTGCTGACGACGACCCAAGCTTGATTCGGTATACAAGCGGCAGCTTGTCTTGGCCTGCCTGCATGCTTAACAACACACTTCTCTGTTGAGAACTGTGTTACGGTTGTCCTCCGATGGAGAAGAGAGGCACAGGCGGGCCAGTTGTTGTGATACTGTCTTGAAGGAGAAGAAATTGTCATGTCTAACTCATTGTGCTGAAGGAACATCAGAGCAGACTACAATACATTAACTCATACAGAATGGCACCCACATCAGAGCGGACTAAAAATAATATGTTGGAGCTCAGTAGGCAGCATATGGGAACAGTTTGGGAGGCAGGCCCTAACTAGAGAAAAGGGGTGAATTGAGCCAACTGTGTGGTAAGGAACAGTCCTCCACTAGACTAGTGTGTCACATCTGGGTCCATACTCCACGGTGCCCTTGGTAACTGAGAAACCTAGATCCATATATACAGTTGAAGTCAGAAGTTTACATACACTTACATTGGAGTCATTAAAACTCGTTTTTCAACCACTCCACAAATTTCTTGTTAACAAACTATAGTTTTGGCAAGTCAGTTAGGACATCTACTTTGTGCATGACACAAGTAATTTTTTCAACAATTGTTTACAGACAGATTATTTCACTTATAATTCACTGTATCACAATTCCAGTGGGTCAGAAGTTTACATACACTGAGTTGACTGTGGCTTTAAACAGTTTTAAAAAAAATCCAGAAAAGATGTCATGGCTTTATAAGCTTCTGACTCAAATGATGTCATTTAGCCTATTGGAGGTGTACATGTGGATGTATTTCAAGGCCTACCTTCAAACTCAGTGCCTCTTTGCTTGACATCATGGGAAAATCAAAAGAAATCAGCCAAGACCTAAGAAAATAAATTAGACTTCCACAATTCTGGTCATGCTTGGGAGCAATTTCCAAACGCCTGAAAGTACCACGTTCATCTGTACAAACAATAGTACGCAAGTATAAACACCATGGGACCAAGCAGCCGTCATAGCGCTCAGAGATTAACGTACTTGATGAACGCGAAAAGTGCAAATCAATCCCAGAACAACCGCAAAGGACTGTGTGAAGATACGGAGGAAACGGGTACAAAAGTACCTATATCCACAGTAAAAACGAGTCCTATATCGACATAACCTGAAAGGTCAAGCAAGGAAGAAGCCACTGCTCCAAAACCGCCATTAAAAAAAAGCCAGACTACGGTTTCAACTGCACATGGGGACAAAGATTGTACTTTTTGGAGAAATGTCCTCTGGTCTGATGAAACAAAAATAGAACTGTTTGACCATAATGACCATCGTTACGTTTGGAGGAAAAAGGAGGCGGCTTGCAAGCCGAAGAACACCATCCAAACCGTGAAGCACGGGGGTGGCAGCATCATGTTGTGGGGGTGCTTTGCTGGAGGAGGGACTGGTGCACTTCACAAAATAGATGGCATCATGAGGAAGAAAATTATGTGGATATATTGAAGCAACATCTCAAGACATCAGTTAGGAAGTTAAAACTTGGTCGTAAATGGGTCTTCCAAATGGACAATGACTGCAAGCATACTTCCAAAGTTGTGGCAAAATGGCTTAAGGACAACAAAGTCGAGGTATTGGAGTGGCCATCACAAAGCCCTGACCTCAATCCCATAAAAAATGTGTGGGCAGAACTGAAAAAGCGTGTGTGAGCAAGGAGGCCTACAAACCTGACTCAGTTACCCAACTTATTCTGGGAAACTTGTGGAAGGCTACCCGACACGTTTGACCCAAGTTAAACAATTTAAAGGCAATGCTACCAAATACTAATTGAGTCTATGTAAACTTCTGACCCACTGGGAATGTGATGAAATAAATCAAATCTGAAATAAATAATTATCTCCTATTATTCTGACATTTCACATTCTTCTTTCACATTCATTTCACAATAAAGTGGTGATTAAATGTCAGGAATTGTGAAAAACTGAGTTTACTTACACCTTAGCCAAATAGATTTAAACTTCAGACTTCAACTGTAGCTCCTTCCTGGGCACTTGACTAGGAATATATTAAGCCTTGGTACCATTTTAACCTCTGTTTCGGTCCAACTCGGCCTCTGCTTCTCCTCTGGTTTGTGTTTCTGTTGAACCGTTGTCCTATGTTCTGGATGTTGAGAGTAGCTCAGATGTTGTGCTGTTGACAGCGCCTGGCTGACCCTCTCTTTTTCTCTGTCTCTCTCACACACACAGTCTCTCGCTCGCTCTCGCTCCCCCTTACAGTGCCTGGCTTCGAGGAACATAGCAGAGCACTATGGGTCTGACTGTCACAGACACACATACTACTACCCTCTCACTGACAGAAAGCATTCACTTCTACCAGGCCCAGCCAGGCTCTTCTCTGTTAAACTAGGCCATAGCAGCACTCTGGCTCACTCACAGTCCTCAAATCAAATCAAATGTATTTATATAGCCCTTCGTACATCAGCTGATATCTCAAAGTGCTGTACAGAAACCCAGCCTAAAACTCCAAACAGCAAGCAATGCAGGTGTAGAAGCACGGTGGCTAGGAAAAACTCCCTAGAAAGGCCAAAACCTAGGAAGAAACCTAGAGAGGAACCAGGCTATGTGGGGTGGCCAGTCCTCTTCTGGCTGTGCCGGGTGGAAATTAAAACAGACTATGGCCAAGATGTTCAAATGTTCATAAATGACCAGCATGGTCGAATAATTAATAATAAGGCAGAACAGTTGAAACTGGAGCAGCAGCACGGCCAGGTGGACTGGGGACAGCAAGGAGTCATCATGTCAGGTAGTCCTGGGGCATGGTCCTAGGGCTCAGGTCCTCCGAGAGAGAGAAAGAAAGAGAGAAGGAGAGAATTAGAGAACGCACACTTAGATTCACACAGGACACTGATTAGGACAGGAGAAGTACTCCAGATATAACAAACTGACCCTAGCCCCCCGACACACAAACTACTGCAGCATAAATACTGGAGGCTGAGACAGGAGGGGTCAGGAGACACTGTGGCCCCATCCGATCCGTATAGCCCACAAAGATCTCCGCCATGGTACAACCCAAGGAGGGGCGCCAACCCAGACAGGATGACCACATCAGTGAATCAACCCACTCGGGTGACGCACCCCTTCCAGGGACGGCATGAGAGAGCCCCAGTAAGCCAGTGACTCAGTCCCTGTAATAGGGTTAGAGGCAGAGAATCCCAGTGGAAAGAGGGGAACCGGCCAGGCAGAGACAGCAAGGGCGGTTCGTTGCTCCAGAGCCTTTCCATTCACCTTCCCACTCCTGGGCCAGACTACACTCAATCATATGACCCACTGAAGAGATGAGTCTTCAGTAAAGACTTAAAGGTTGAGACCGAGTTTGCGTCTCTGACATGGGTAGGCAGACCGTTCCATAAAAATGGAGCTCTATAGGAGAAAGCCCTGCCTCCAGCTGTTTGCTTAGAAATTCTAGGGACAATTAGGAGGCCTGCGTCTTGTGACCGTAGCGTACGTGTAGGTATGTACGGCAGGACCAAATCAGAGAGATAGGTAGGAGCAAGCCCATGTAATGCTTTGTAGGTTAGCAGTAAAACCTTGAAATCAGCCCTTGGAAGCCAGTGTAGGGAGGCTAGCACTGGAGTAATATGATAATTTTTTGGGGTTCTAGTCAGGATTCTAGCAGCCGTATTTAGCACTAACTGAAGTTTATTTAGTGCTTTATTCCGGGTAGACGGAAAGTAGAGCATTGCAGTAGTCTAACCTAGAAGTGACAAAAGCATGGATACATTTTTCTGCATCATTTTTGGACAAAGTTTCTGATTTTTGCAATGTTACGTAGATGGAAAAAAAGCTGTCCTTGAAATGGTCTTGATATGTTCTTCAAAAGAGAGATCAGGGTCCAGAGTAACGCCGAGGTCCTTCACAGTTTTATTTGAGACGACTGTACAACCATTAAGATTGATTGTCAGATTCAACAGAAGATCTCTTTGTTTCTTGGGACCTAGAACAAGCATCTCTGTTTTGTCCGAGTTTAAAAGTAGAAAGTTTGCAGCCATCCACTTCCTTATGTCTGAAACACATGCTTCTAGCAAGGGCAATTCTGGGGCTTCACCATGCTTCATTGAAATGTACAGCTGTGTGTCATCCGCATAGCAGTGAAAGTTAACAGTATGTTTTCGAATAACATCCCCAAGAGGTCAAATATATAGTGAAAACAATAGTGGTCCTAAAACGGAACCTTGAGGAACACCGAAATTTACAGTTGATTTGTCAGAGGACAAACCATTCACAGAGACAAACTGATATCTTTCCGACAGATAAGATCTAAACCAGGCCAGAACTGGTCCATGTAGACCAATTTGGGTTTCCAATCTCTCCAAAAGAATGTGGTGATCGATGGTATCAAAAGCAGCACTAAGGTCTAGGAGCACGAGGACAGATGCAGAGCCTCGGTCCGATGCCATTAAAATGTCATTTACCACCTTCACAAGTGCCGTCTCAGTGCTATGATGGGGTCTAAAACCAGACTGAAGCATTTCGTATACATTGTTTGTCTTAAGGAAGGCAGTGAGTTGCTGCGCAACAGCCTTTTCAAAAAAAATTGAGAGGAATGGAAGATTCGATATAGGCCGATTTAGTTTTTTAAATATTTTCTGGGTCAAGGTTTGTTTTTTTTCAAGAGGCTTTATTACTGCCACTTTTAGTGAGTTTGGTACACATCCAGTGGATAGAGAGCCGTTTATTATGTTCAACATAGGAGGGCCAAGCACAGGAAGCAGCTCTTTCAGTAGTTTAGTTGGAATAGGGTCCAGTATGCAGCTTGAAGGTTTAGAGGCCATGATTATTTTCATCATTGTGTCAAGAGATATAGTACTAAAACACTTGAGCGTCTCTCTTGATCCTAGGTCCTGGCAGTGTTGTGCAGACTCAGGACAACCAAGCTTTGAAGGAATACGCAGATTTAAAGAGGAGTCTGTAATTTGCTTTCTAATAATCATAATCTTTTCCTCAAAGAAGTTCATGAATTTATCACTGCTAAAGTGAAAGTCATCCTCTCTTGGGGAATGCTGCTTTTTAGTTAGCTTTGCGACAGTATCAAAAAGGAATTTCTGATTGTTCTTATTTTCCTCAATTAAGTTAGAAAAATAGGATGATCGAGCAGCAGTAAGGGCTCTTCGGTACTGCACGGTACTGTCTTTCCAAGCTAGTCGGAAGACTTCCAGTTTGGTGTGGCGCCATTTCCGTTCCAATTTTCTGGAATCTTGCTTCAGAGCTCGGGTATTTTCTGTGTACCAGGGAGCTAGTTTCTTTTTTGTTTCTTATGAGAAATGTTTTTAGTTTTTAGGGGTGCAACTGCATCTAGGGTATTGCGCAAGGTTAAATTGAGTTCCTCAGTTAAGTGGTTAACTGATTTTTGTCCTCTGGCGTCCTTGGGTAGACAGAGGGAATCTGGAAGGACATCAAGGAATCTTTGTGTTGTCTGTGAATTTATAGCACGATTTTTGATGGTCCTTGGTTGGGGTCTGAGCAGATTATTTGTTGCAATTGCAAACGTAATAAAATGGTGGTCCGATAGTCCAGGATTATGAGGAAAAACATTAAGATCCACAACATTTATTCCATGGGACAAAACTAGGTCCAGAGTATGACTGTGACAGTGAGTGGGTCCAGAGACATGTTGGACAAAACCCACTGAGTCGATGATGGCTCTGAAAGCCTTTTGGAGTGGGTCTGTGGACTTTTCCATGTGAATATTAGTCACCAAAGATTAGAATATTATCTGCTATGACTACAAGGTCCGATAGGAATTCAGGGAACTCAGTGAGGAACGCTGTATATGGCCCAGGAGGCCTGTAAACAGTAGCTATAAAAAGTGATTGAGTAGGCTGCATAGATTTCATGACTAGAAGCTCAAAAGACGAAAACGTCATTTTTTTTCTTCCTACCATACATAATACAGTGGGCATTCCACGTTCCTCTCAACTCGGCCGGGGTTTTCCTCTGTCTCCAAGTCACACCGTCCAAATTCTATTTCTCTACCGCACACGGCTGTCAGTGTCAACGTCCACTTTTTATTCTGTGATGTAGCTGTTCCACCTCATAGGACACGGCAAAGGGGATTTGCCCTTCCTCAAAAACAGTTAATAAAATGTGGTATTTCCCTATGCTAAAACTGGATGGTACAGTGCCTTGCGAAAGTATTCGGCCCCCTTGAACTTTGCGACCTTTTGCCACATTTCAGGCTTCAAACATAAAGATATAAAACTGTATTTTTTTGTGAAGAATCAACAAGTGGGACACAATCATGAAGTGGAACGACATTTATTGGATATTTCAAACTTTTTTAACAAATCAAAAACTGAAAAATTGGGCGTGCAAAATTATTCAGCCCCCTTAAGTTAATACTTTGTAGCGCCACCTTTTGCTGCGATTACAGCTGTAAGTCGCTTGGGGTATGTCTCTATCAGTTTTGCACATCGAGAGACTGAAATGTTTTCCCATTCCTCCTTGCAAAACAGCTCGAGCTCAGTGAGGTTGGATGGAGAGCATTTGTGAACAGCAGTTTCCCGTTCTTTCCACAGATTCTCGATTGGATTCAGGTCTGGACTTTGACTTGGCCATTCTAACACCTGGATATGTTTATTTTTGAACCATTCCATTGTAGATTTTGCTTTATGTTTTGGATCATTGTCTTGTTGGAAGACAAATCTCCGTCCCAGTCTCAGGTCTTTTGCAGACTCCATCAGGTTTTCTTCCAGAATGGTCCTGTATTTGGCTCCATCCATCTTCCCATCAATTTTAACCATCTTCCCTGTCCCTGCTGAAGAAAAGCAGGCCCAAATCATGATGCTGCCACCACCATGTTTGACAGTGGGGATGGTGTGTTCAGCTGTGTTGCTTTTACGCCAAACATAATGTTTTGCATTGTTGCCAAAAAGTTCAATTTTGGTTTCATCTGACCAGAGCACCTTCTTCCACATGTTTGGTGTGTCTCCCAGGTGGCTTGTGGCAAACTTTAAACGACACTTTATGGATATCTTTAAGAAATGGCTTTCTTCTTGCCACTCTTCCATAAAGGCCAGATTTGTGCAATATACGACTGATTGTTGTCCTATGGACAGAGTCTCCCACCTCAGCTGTAGATCTCTGCAGTTCATCCAGAGTGATCATGGGCCTCTTGGCTGCATCTCTGATCAGTCTTCTCCTTGTTTGAGCTGAAAGTTTAGAGGGACGGCCAGGTCTTGGTAGATTTGCAGTGGTCTGATACTCCTTCCATTTCAATATTATCGCTTGCACAGTGCTCCTTGGGATGTTTAAAGCTTGGGAAATCTTTTTGTATCCAAATCCGGCTTTAAACTTCTTCACAACAGTATCTCGGACCTGCCTGGTGTGTTCCTTGTTCTTCATGATGCTCTCTGCGCTTTTGACGGACCTCTGAGACTATCACAGTGCAGGTGCATTTATACGGAGACTTGATTACACACAGGTGGATTGTATTTATCATCATTAGTCATTTAGGTCAACATTGGATCATTCAGAGATCCTCACTGAACTTCTGGAGAGAGTTTGCTGCACTGAAAGTAAAGGGGCTGAATAATTTTGCACGCCCAATTTTTCAGTTTTTGATTTGTTAAAAAAGTTTGAAATATCCAATAAATGTCGTTCCACTTCATGATTGTGTCCCACTTGTTGTTGATTCTTCACAAAAAAATACAGTTTTATATCTTTATGTTTGAAGCCTGAAATGTGGCAAAAGGTCGCAAAGTTCAAGGGGGCCGAATACTTTCGCAAGGCACTGTATTAATGACCATTCCCCCCACTGCAAAGTTAGCTTTTTTCTCCCAATGTAGCAGCATTAAATATGAGCAGCGCTGACCTTGAGGTGTTGGGAGTCAGGAGGGAGGCCCCGTGTGTCTCTGACTGTGTAGTCTATGGCACTGCTGCCCGCCTGTTCCGCTGCTGCCCGCCTGTTCCACTGCTGCCCGCCTGTTCCAGTGCTGCCCGCCTGTTCCGCTGCTGCCCGCCTGCTCCGCTGCCGCCCGCCTGCTCCGCTGCCGCCCTGCCCTTTTCTACAGAGGACATGCAGATTAGCAGCTGATAATGCCTCATTCAGACCAGGTTTTTCAGGAAAATGGTATTACCTCTTGGTCTTTTGACTTCTGATTGAAGACCTGGGGTCGTATCATAGACCCCACTCTACGAAATATCTTAGTAATGTCACTATAAACCCACAAAATATGCAGAGTTTTTTTAAAGAAGTTTATCATTTTTAATTAATCAACTTTGGGATTGAAATGTATTGTGTGAATATCAAATCTCAGCAAAGTTTCCTTTGCTCAGCAAAGTTTCCTGTCACATTGTTGACACTTTGCAGAGCTTAGAGTCTCTCTCCCTGTAGTTTTTGTGGTTTTCTCCCCCCATTGGGAAACCATCTCTGTACTCTTTGGCAGTGTGCTCACCATCTGGGAATGCTGTGCTCTGTTGTAGTGATGTGCTGTGATGGGGAATTGGGAATGTCTCTACATTGGAGCCTCTTGGCAGCTGTGCTCTGACTTCTCTCTGTTGGGTTTGTTTGGTGCGTTTGTACAGCAGCCAGAAACTCAACGTCTGCATTTGTACAAAATAAGTTCCAATCTCCTCAAAGACTTGTGTACAGGCAGATTGTTTGTTTGCATCTCCACAACAGGGTCCTTTATAAATTAACCATGCAAAACAAATGGTGGACCCACAAACCACCATAGCATAACCCTGGACTGAGGTCAAACAGACCAAATACATGCTGGGATTGGATCGTTGTTTACCTTTTTGTTCTACTTTGATATTGGACAACAAAATGAGTCACTTACTCTATCTGAAGCCAGGTCTTTGTACTCTGCGACTGCGACACATATAATCTCCTTTGAAAACATAAATAAGCCGTGTGGTTACGGTGATATTGTTCAGCTTTCAATGTGATCATTAGAGGCAGTAGACTTCCCAAGCAAAGGGAGTGGCCCAGTGTAATAATGGATGCCTGTAGCTCTTTGAAATCGGGTTTCAAACCTACGACAGTAGTTCTCACTTTGTCTTTCAATCTTCTAGAATAGGATAGCATGATTGACTCTGACTTCACCTGTACTTTACAGACGTTTTGAAGAGGGATGAATGTAGCCCAGCGTCGTCCGGGTTATGGGTGGGTCTGGCCAGGGTAGGCCGTCATGGTAAAATAAGAATTTTGTTCTTAACGGACTTGCCTGGTTAAATAAAAAAATATCCATGACAAGGCCTTTTTCCCATATCTAGAAAAGAGATTATAAAGAAGTTTGAAGGCTTGTCTTTAAAGATGGAAGCCGCATTAGGGGAAACAGCAGCACAGTCCGGCCCCAGCACCTTTGTTGTTGTTTTTGTTTTGAGGACAAAACGGAGGTGAGGTGCGCGGAGCAGGGTGGTCAAAAAGATTCCAGTACATCATCTGCTGTTCTATTGACATCGATGATGTCAGAGGGGATAAACACAGTATTTGCTGTTTGCGCGTCTTTGTTGTTCTAATATCCCAAACGAACTGAAAGTTTAAGGATTCCAGCTTTAAACAGGCGCCTGTGACTCCAGTATACAGTATGTCTTTATAGCTTTAGTCTGGGACACTGTGGAACGCAGCAAGGTCCATTCTTTACATCTCATTCTCCATCTCGGCTCCATCAATCAGCCATACCACTCGAGCGCAGCAGGGCCCAGCTTCCATCCTCACCTATTGGCTTACTTAATAAAATTAATACTTGCTTCCTCTCCTCAATCTCTCTCCAGCTCAGCCCTAGCATGAATCAGCCCTACCACCCTGGGCCGAGCTTTGACATCATCCAAATGTTTTCTTTTCCCCATCGGTGACAACATATCCTCATTCCTCACATCACTGTGCTCAACTTCAGAAAGTGTGTTTCCTGCTGCTACACCGGAGTCACTGCCTCTGGTAGAAGTCTCTGTCTATCAGCATGGGGAGATTCTAGTATCCCTGTGTGGCCACGGCACCACCAGATAGGTGATGTGTAATCTTGGTTTGAGTTCTTTAGGGTCCTTCTACAGGGCAGGAAGCCAAGACATAGTTGTTGTGAAAAGACTGCATAAATAATAGTTTGTGTGGTTGTGTTCTGTGTGGACAGTATATGCACTATATGCACAATGTTTGGTTTTAAACCCATAGAAATGACTGTTGTCAAGTCAATGACTTCATGTATGCTTCCTATTCACACGAGCAACAACACATTTGTGTGTCATCAACATGGGACATGTGTTGTGCAGTCCATGTAGTGTTTTTGCTTTTAACAGATGTTTAAAATCTTTCTACTCTTCAGTGGGGGGGCTTAACATTTCAGTGACCCATTTAGTTTTTAAAGCTGTACTATTTTGGTCCATATGAGCAACAGAATCAAAAGCAGTAGAGCGCTACAGTTGATGCTTTCAACCAGACCCAGGCTCACAGCAGTTCTAAATAAGTTGAACGATTCCTTCTCTTCCTGTTGTGTTTTTCTCTCTCTGTCGGTCTCTCGATCTGTCTGTGAGTCTGTCGTTCTCACAACACACAGACAGAGGGCAGTGAGTCAGCAGGAGTTTGGACAGTCTCAGGCAACAGGAAATACTGTATTTGGAAACACAGCAGTTGGTCCAGACTTCAGTAATAACTCGGTATGGGAAACATTGTTTATTTTGTGTCATCAACATGAGACCCATGTGTTGTGCAGTCCATGTTGTGTTTTTGCTTTTAACAGATTTTAAAAAATCTTTCTACCCTTCAGTGGGGGGGCTTAACATTTCAGTGACCCATTTTTGTTTTTAAAGCTGTACTTTTTCAAATTAAAATACTATTTTGGTCCATATGAGCAACAGAATCAAAAGCAGTAGAGCGCTACAGTTGATGCTTTCAAACAGCCCCGGGCTCACAGCAGTTCTAAATAAGTTGAACGATTCCTTCTCTTCCTGTTGTGTTTTTCTCTCTCTGTCAGTCTGTCTGGTCTGTGTTGTGAGAAGGACAGAGAGCAGTGAGTTAGCAGAAGTTTGGACAGTCTCAGGCAACAGGAAATACTGTATTTGGAAACACAGCAGTTGGTCCAGACTTCAGTAATAACTTGGTATGGGAAACACAGTTTATTTTGGAGCCTCTTATGAAGCGGCCTGCATAAACTTGACCTTTCTCTCATTTGTTTTACAGTTGAATCTCTCCGCTCTATCGCACTTAAAAACCCATACGCCAACAGTGCATCAACCATTCTCTAACTAACCCACACTTACCTGCCTCTCTAACACTTCTTAGGTTCCCTATTATCCTGCTCTGAAGTCAGCCAATCAGCCAACCTTATACTCAACACATTGAAACACTATACTTCACCTATATATCACCTTATATTCCAGGCCTATATTTTCAGTGCTAACCCTGAGGGAGGGAGACAACACACTCAGCCCAACCTGCCACTTTAGTTGTTTGAATGACTTTCTCTCTCTCTAGGGCTTGGTAGATCTGCACTCCCACACGTGTGATTTGGTTGCTTTGACTTGGCTTAGTGCCCTGGACTGAGCTAAGCTGGGCTTTGGCTGTGAAAGGGATAGACGACACATTGGTTGGTCCTTTTCTGCCTGTATCTCGCTTGTTGTTCTCTGTCAGAAAGAGAGCTGTTCTTTAGCCAGAATGGCAGTGATGCGAGATGTGCATTAACTTAACTCAGTGACCTGAATCCTGACAGAGGAGAGAGGGAGACGGTGGAGGGGGCGAGAGTGAGAGCTTGCAGAGCTGGGAGGAATGGCCTCTGCAGCAGCATGCCAAGCTTGTCTGACTGGGATGCAGTGGGTCGGTTCTCCCCTCATCATGGCTCGGTTCTCCCCTCATTATGGCTCGGTTTATCTGAGGCTAAGCCTGCATCCCCAAGTCTGCATCCTGATGGGCCCTAGTCAAAAGTAGTGAGCTAAATGGGGAATATGGTGCCATTTGTGACACAGCCTCTGTTTGATCTCTCTGCCTGGTGTGCTGGCCTGGATGTCAGGATGACCAAGTCATTAGAGGGGAAAAGATAAGCAAAATATAAACTGCTGAATAACAACAATAGTACAAGGCTACGATGATTAACAGCACCAGACCAGTACCCATGCATTATGCCAAATGCACATCTGTTTCAGGGTGTGAGTGGAGTTAAGTGACGATTATGGAAAGTGTGCTAGTTGTTACGTAAAGTTGGGTATTTCAATAATGTATTGCTACATTAACCCATATGCTTTCTCAGTGAACTCTGTCTGCAGCTAGATAAAGAGCATGTCTGTTGGTGACCCATTCCCAATGGATAATCAGACCCATAGGGCTACAGTACATCTAAAACACTATCTGATTGTATGCCCATAGTAACGAACCAAATGATGTAAAGGGTCATTCAGGGATAAGGATTATTAGTAGGGCTGTGTGACCATGATGAAGAGTCCACACCAGTACTGACCTTCAATCAGAAGAGAAATGGTCTTGATGCTATCAGAGGAAATACTTGTACTGCGTGCTGACTTCCCTGGGCCATTTTATACCAGATGACATTAAACCAGCTCTACTGATCCTCATCGACATGTTCTAGGATCTCTGCCTCCTCACTCTATTATTTAAAAACACTCTTTCTCTCACAGACAAACACATATGCACGCGCACACACACATCAACAGCATCCTCCCGGATACCCTAGACCCACTACATTTCGCATACCGGCCCAACAGATCCACAGATGACGCAATCTCAATCACACTCCACACTGCCCTTTCCCACCTGGACAAAAGGAACACCTATGTGAGAATGCTCTTCATTGACTTTAGCTCAGCATTCAATACCATAGTACCCTCAAAGCTCATCACTAAGCTAAGGACCCTGGGACTAAACACCTCCCTCTGCAACAGGTACTGGACTTCCTGAAGGGCCGCCTCCAGGTGGTGAGGGTAAGCAACAAGTCTGCCATGCCGATTCTCAACACTGGGGCCCCTCAGGGGTGTGTGCTTAGTCTCCTCCTGTACTCCCGGTTCACCCACGACTGCGTGGCTAAACACGACTCCAACACCATCAAGTTTGCAGACGACACAACAGTGGTAGGCCTGATCACAGACAATCATGAGAGAGCCTGTAGGGAGGAGGTCAGAGACCTGGCAGTGTGGTGCCAGGGCAACAAACTCTCCCCTAATGTGAGCAAGACAAAGGAGCCGATCATGGATTACAGGAAAAGGTGGGCCCAACAGGCCCCCGTTAACATCGATTAGGCTGTAGTGGAGCGGGTCGAGAATTGAAAGTTCCTTAATGTCCACATCACCAACAAACTAACATGGTCAAACACACCAAGACAGTTGTGAAGAGGGCACGACAACACCTATTCCCCCTCAGGAGACTGAAAATATTTGGCATGGGTCCCCAGATCCTCAAAGTTCTACAGCTGCACCGTCAAGAGCATCCTGACCGGTTGCATCACCGCCCTGTATGGCAACTGCTCGGTGTCTGACCATAAGGCGCTACAGAGGGTAGTGCGTACGGCCCAGTACATCACTGGGTCAAGCTTCCTGCCATCCAAGACCTACAGCTAAAGTCGGAAGTTTACATTCACCTTAGCCAAATACATTTAAACTCAGTTTTTCCCAATTTCTGACATTCAATCCTAGTAAAAAATCCCTGTCTTAGGTCAGGTAAGATCACCACTTTATTTTAAGAGCGTGAAATGTCAGAATAATAGTAGAGGGAATAATTTATTTCAGATTTTTTTTTAAATTCTGACTTTCATCACATTCCCAGTGGGTCAGAAGTTTACATACACTCAATTAGTATTTGGTAGCATTGCCTTTAACTTGATTTAACTTGGGTCAAACATTTCAGGTAGCCATTCCTCCTGACAGAGCTGGGTCAGTTTGTAACTGAGTCAGTAACCGTAGGCCTTGCTCACACACACTTTTTCAGTTCTGCCCACAAATTTTCTATAGGATTGAGGTCAGGGCTTTGTGATGGCTTCTCCAATACCTTGACTTTGTTGTCCTTAAGCCATTTTGCCACAACTTTGAAAGTATGCTTGCGGTCATTGTCCATTTGGAAGACCCATTTGTGACCAAACTTGAACTTCTTGACTGATGTCTTGATGTTGGTTCAATCTATCCGCATTATTCTCCTGCCTCATGATGCTATCTATTTTGTGAAGTTGTTAGAAGTTCACCTAGGGGTCATGATTGGGGCTGTACCAAATGACAACAGGTGGAAATTATAGGCATTTAGCAAGACACCCCCAATAAAGGACGGATTCTGCAGGTGGGGACCACAGACCACTTCTCAATTCCTATGCTGCCTGGCTGATGTTTTGGTCACTTTTGAATGCTGGCGATGCTTGCACTCTAGTGGTAGCATGAGACGGAGTCTACAACCCACACAAGTGGCTCAGGTAGTGCAGCTCATCCAGGATGGATGAGCGAGATGTGGCAAGAAGGTTTGCTGTGTCTGGCAGCGTAGTGTCCAGAGCATGGAGGCGCTACCAGGAGACAGGCCAGTACATCGAGACATGGAGGAGGCCGTAGGAGGGCAACAACCCAGCAGCAGGACCGCTACCTCCGCCTTTTGTGCAAGGATGAGAAGGAGGAGCACTGCCAGAGCCCTGCAAAATGACCTCCAGCAGGCCAAAAATGTGCATGTGTCTGCTCAAACGGTCAGAAACAGACTCCATGAGGGTGGTATGAGAGCCCGACGTCCACAGGTGGGGGTTGTGCTTACAGCCCAACACCGTGCAGGACGTTTGGCATTTGCCAGAGAATACCAAGATTGGCAAATTCGCCACTGGCGCCCTGTGCTTTTGACAGATTAAAGCAGGTTCACACTGAGCACGTGACAGACGTGACAGTCTGGAGAAGCCGTGGAGAACGTTCTGCTGCCTGAAACATCCTCCAGCATGACCGGTTTGGCGGTGGGTCAGTCATGGTGTGGGGTGGCATTTATTTGGGGGGCCGCACAGCCCTCCATGTGCTCGCCAGAGGTAGCCTGACTGCCATTAGGTACCGAGATGAGATCCTCAGACCCTTTGTGAGACCATATGCTGGTGCAGTTGGCCCTGGGTTCCTCCTAATGCAAGACAATGCTAGGCCTCATGTGTCCTGAGTGTGTCAGCAGTTCCTGCAAGAGGAAGGCATTGATGCTATGGACTGGCCCGCCCGTTCCCCAGACCTGAATCCAATTGAGCACATCTGGGACATCATGTCTCGCTCCATCCACCAACAGACTGTCCAGGAGTTGGCGGATGCTTTAGTCCAGGTCTGGGAGGAGATCCCTCAGGAGACCATCCTCCACCTCATCAGGAGCATGCCCAGGCGTTGTAGGGAGGTCATACAGGCACGTGGAGGCCACACACACTACTGAGCCTCATTTTGACTTGTTTTAAGGACATTACATCAAAGTTGGATCAGCCTGTAGTGTGGTTTTCCACTTTAATTTTGAGTGTGACTCCAAATCCAGACCTCCATGGGATAATAAATTTGATTTCCATTGATCATTTTTGTGTGATTTTGTTGTCAGCACATTCAACTATGTAAAGAAAAAATTATTTAATAAGAATATTTCATTCATTCAGATCTAGGATGTGTTATTTTAGTGTTCCCTTTATTTTTTTGAGCAGTGTACATTATGAGGTTTTAATATTGTTCCACAGTTTTCTAGTTCTCGCACTCTCTTTCTTATAAAGAGACCCCTCGAAGAAATGTGTGACCGAGACAGAACTTTGTAGGGGAGAGAACTACTCAGACATTCCACTATAAATCAACTTGGTCATTTACTGCTAAGCTTTTAGATAACACACTAAAAGCTTTGTTTATATAGCTTTGTAGGCATGGTTTTGGTCTCATGAGTAAAAGATAATGACGTAGGCAGTGACATCACGAGGGCTGGATTTTGGGTTTGATAAAATAACATGTGACCTTTTCTTTGATGCAGAACTTACTCGGAAACATGCGTGCCATGTCCCTGATTGTCAACTTCTGTCTGCAATTGTATTAAATGTTTTTTTGTTATTTAATTAAAGATATTGTCATAATGCTGATTTCACCAATGATTGACAAGGAAACAGGAACGAACCCTAACAAAGTGCACCAGTCCCTCCTGCAGCAAAGCACCCCCACAACATGATGCTGCCACCCCCATGCTTTACGGTTGGGATGGTGTTCTTCGGCTTGCAGGCATCCCCCTTTTTCCTCCAAACATAACAATGGTCATTATGGCCAAACCGTTCTATTTTTGTTTCATCAGCCCAGAGAACATTTCTCTGATCGTACTCAAAAAGTACGAGCTTTGTCCCCATGTGCAGTTGCAAACCGTAGTCTGGCTTTTTTATGGCAGTTTTGGAGCAGTGGCTTCTTCCTTGCTGAGCGGCCTTTCAGGTTATGTCGATATAGGACTAGTTTTACTGTGGATATAGATACTTTTGTACCTGTTTCCTCCAGCATCTTCCCAAGGTCCTTTGCTGATGTTCTGGGATTGATTTGCACTTTTCGAACCAAAGTACGTTTAGAACACGTCTCCTTCCTGAGCTGTATGACGGCTGCGTGGTCCCATGGTGTTTATACTTGCGTACTATTGTTTGTACAGATGAACGTGGTACCTTCAGGCGTTTGGAAATTGCTCCCAAGGATGAACCAGACTTGTGGAAGTCTACAATTTTTTTTCTGAGGTCTTGACTGATTTCTTTTTATTTTCCCATGATATCAAGCAAAGAGGCAGTGAATTTGAAGTTAGGCCTTGAAATACATCCACAGGTATACCTCCAATTGACTCAGATGTCAATTAGCCTATCAGAAGCTTCTAAATCCATTACATTTTGTGGAATTTTCCAAGCTGTTTAAAGGCAGTCAACTTAGTGTATGTAAACTTCTGGCCCACTGGAATTGTGATACAGTGAATTATAAGTGAAATAATTTGTCTGTAAACAATTGTTGTAAGAATTGTGTCATGCACAAAGTAGATGTCCTAACCGACTTGCCAAAACTATTTCACATCAAGGTCTGCACTGTATTCTGCGCATGTGACAAAGTTTGATTTGAGACGCACACACAATATTGAGAAATAGGGAATAGGAGAAACCGCAGCACGTTAGGACATGCCTCAGTGTTTGAAAACAATATTGTAGAAGCCATGAGGCAGTAGTCAGTGTGTCATGTAGACAGTCAAGTGAACGTTACCCAAACAAACCTCCAAGATGAATCGCGCTCTCCAACCCTGTTCCTGGAGAGCTACCATCCTGTAGGTTTACACTCCAGCCCCAGTTGTAACTAACCTGATTTCAGTTTATCAACCAGCCAATTATTCAAATCAGGTGCGCTAGATTAGGGTTGGAGCGAAAACCTTCAGGATGGTATCTCTCCAGGAACAGGGTTGGAAAGCCCTGATCTACTGTGACATTGCCACTCACACTATGAATTTCCCAGCCATGCCCTCTGGTTAAATACATGTTCCCAGGCCTCGCTCACAGTGACTCAGCCGCCAGGACCAGGAGGCACACGCCCGTCAGTTGTGCACACAAACACGCGCACACACCCTGGTTGTGCTACTGGCCGCCGTCAGTGACCGTTGTTGGGCGCGGCAAAGACATGATCATAAACCACAGGGGTGATTAATCTGACCAGACTCAACTTTTCCACCTCTTAAAATATGGTCCTTAAAAACAACACTAATCCTATTAAGACATGTTCTGGTACCTTGGCGTCTAAAAGTATTTTTTTAAACCTCTCCCTTTGGGCTGGATGTGTCTGTGTAGTTCATATATGCATAATCTATGAGCAAAATTACTTAGCCACGAAATCCTTATTACCATGATTTAAGGGTGTAGTGTGTCTAAAACAATGTGAACATCCTACTCAGACAGCACTAATTACATTTGTTAGGTGTTCCACAGTCTCTGGGCCCTGTCTGTCAGTCGGCATACATCTCTACTGTACCACAACAGAATGGAATCCTTCTGTAGATTCTAGAACAAGCTTTAAAAAACGGCTCCATAGATGAAACATCACACTGTACGCTAGCAGTTTACCATCATTGTGATTTGCTGCAGTGTTCAGACTGGTTAGTTAGACCCATGTTGTTCAACCTTTAAGGTTTATTATAGTATTAGTCTTTCTTAATATTTAAACCCTATGGAATTATCCTGCCATTAGAGGGGACTAGGCTAAAACACCTGGATTAGGAAAGATCTCTCTTCTACCTATACGGAACAAAAATATAAACACAACATGTAGTGTTGGTCCCATGTTTCATGTGCTGAAATAAAATATTGTCCATATGCACAAAAAGCTTTTCTTTCATTTTTTTAATTTTTTTTACAATAGACTCATTGTTTTACTTTGATAAAGCTTTTAAGGGGTTATTTCTCTTGTCTGAAGAACCCAGCCTACTGTTTATTGTTACTGTGAGATCTGCCCTTAGGCCTCCCCAACAGACAGACACACACACAGGACCGCTACTGAGAAAAGTCAGTGTTTGATCTGTGATTAACTCTACTCTGACATCACACCTATTAAGGCTTAGCTTCACCTTGGGCTGCTTCCAATGTCAATAAGCTTCGTTCCATTTAAGTTTGTTAGGCTTGCATGCTCGTTATTGGTTCTAGAGACCCAAGCCCCAACTGGAATAATTGAATGTACTCCAGTTGTTCATGACTGATGAAATAAAATGTAAGTCAGTTAAGAACAAATTCTTATTTACAATGACGGCCTAAACCGGCCAAACCCGGGCAACGCTGGGCTAATTGTGCGCCCTATGGGACTTCCAATCACGGCCGGTTGTAATACAGCCTGGATTCGAACCAGGGTGAGATGCAGTGCCTTAGACATCTTCGCCACTCGGGAGCCCGGGGGCAAGGAAGATCACAGCTTTTATGATCCATAACAATTTGGGTTGAGCTGAATGGCCGTAATGTCTATAGATAGTTTCTTAATGTTTGAACATTCTTCCCAGTTAGAAAGTCCTTTAGTGGAATGTGTAGGTGTATGTTTTTTTCTTTTCTCTAATCAGCAGTTAAAACCATAACAAAGCCTCCTCCCTCCTGGGCTTGTGTTCTGATGGGGTTCGACAGTTGAACTAAGCATTTTATAGTTATATTCTTCAAGAATCAATTGGTACAACTGCATATTGCTCCTTGGCTCTACCATATGGACCTGTGTTTAATACTGCTTGACACTGTCTGTGATGACTGTCCTCATAGTCTCCCCCTCCTCCTCTTCTCAGGTCACGGAGAGTGCCACTGTGGGGAGTGTAAGTGCCATGCGGGCTACATCGGAGACAACTGTAACTGCTCCACGGACACGTCTTCCTGTGTGTCTGATGACGGGAAGATCTGTAGTGGGCGAGGCAGCTGTGTGTGCGGGCACTGCCAGTGTACAGAACCAGGGGCCTTCGGGGACACCTGCGAGAAATGCCCCACCTGCCCCGATGCCTGTGGCACCAAAAGGTACGGACAGAGACAGAGAGGAAGGGATGTGTGGAGGGAAAGAGGGAAGGCGAGAAGAAGAGTAGGGAGGGAGAGGAGGGTCAACCATGTCCTAAGTGTCCAGGGGTTTCTAATGTGCACCTGAAGCTGTGGTTTGACCTATCATGGTAAGACGCATATCATCCATTACCATGCATTAAGGTACAAAAAGGATTTAAGACACATAACTCAGTCTAGATTATTTCTGTAAAGGGTCTATCAGAGTACAAAACGAGTACGCGGATTCACAGCAGTGTTCCAGGAATATTAGACCCATTGGCTTTCCGTCCTTTTATAATTCTCAGCTCATGCAACTTGTCCAATTGTCAACTTTTTTAAATGAATAGGAGAGGCATACCGGAGATGCTTTGGTTGGGAATTGTGAGGATGTGCGCTTTTGGGCTGCACGCCCCCCATGGATGGTAGTCTCAGAGCCACACAGCTATATCACAATGGGATGCCAGACTATCGTGTCTCAGCGACTGTGGACTATGATTTGCGCTTCAGAAAGATGTTAAGACAGTTCCCATTCCATTGGTGTCCCCTGAAAAGCAAAAGGTTTACGACTCAAACTCCTCACTCGAATCACTCATCCTATATCAGGAGCAGAGTGTATCAGCAGGCTATCCCAGGGAATGTGTTGCTATCAGTCACAGTTGTACCCTCCCAGCATGCTCCTATACTCACACATGGCTCTCATTTCAGAGGTAAAAGGTGAACATTTTGGGTGTGACCCTTGACCATAAACTGACCTTAAAATCTAGGCCTGGTCAGCTCTGCTCCTGTAAACACGGCACATATGTAATTATGCCACGCACGGTCTCTCTTGTCGCTTTGTCATCTCTCTCTTCCTCCACTCCAGGGAATGCATCGAGTGCCGGCTTTTCGACTCCGGTAGACTGTCCGACAACCAGACGTGCCAGCGGCTATGCAAGGACGAGATCATCACTGTGGAAACGCTTAGTGAGTAAACAAAACACTGACTGACTGTGCTTCCCCTCTCTAACATCAGCTGGCCAGCAGAGAGAGAGAGAGACACACACACACACACACACACACACAGAGGAGTATCAACATCTGTGATTAGCGTCTGCAGCAGTTTGTTGTTGATGTTGTTGATGTTCTAGTTTATTAGCTCTCTCCCACTCTTATTGAGCACAGACTTGCCAAAACACGGCATACTTACCATTTGAGCTGTTTTAGCTAATATGAAATCACCCAGCTGTTCTGACGGTCTAGCTCAGACCAACGTAACGCACGCTTCTCCAACCCACACACACGCCCATATGCCTCATCTGTAATTACTTATGAAAATAAATATACCCTCTCCAGTCCAGAGTGGGTGTCTGTTATTTTCCGGCGAGTGTCAGTCTGGGTCTCTAGTGGCAGAGCGGACGGACATCTTCTGTTCTGTCCTCCGGTTAGCAGCTGATAATAACGGGCAGTGCCATGCAGCCAAACCCATCATTTGGTTCAAAGACACGCAGACCCATTAAAACATGATGCCCCCTGCCTACTCCCCATCTACCCCACCCTCTAAACAAGCATGTAACTCTACCTGCACCCATAACTCTAAACTGTCATCACGTGCTGTCTTTTAAAACCCACAGGTCTTAAGTGGAACATGGACAGTCCCAGGTTTTGGTCTGTCTGGATCCCTTCAGCATTTTGCATTACGGGGGATAGTTAACTAGGAATGTTTTAATATGTTAGTGTTGCTTGTGGGGACATTGTGATGCTGAGATGGCAATAAGGTGCTGTTTCAGACTCAACATGGGCTCTGGATTTAAAGAGATTGTTATATCTTAAGGCCCTCCCCTCACTGTCGCTCTGCCCTCACTGTCCTAGATCTGCTCTGTTCACCTCGTTCTTTCACTCTGCTATTCCAACCATCTGACCTCCCCTAATAGACTCTGCATGTACATTCCAGAAACTTCTCTCCCGCCGAAAGCAGAGAGGGGAGAGGAGGCTGGAGGGAATCGAGGGGAGATGGAAGACATTGGAGGGGTTAGAGCTAGTCTAATTCCTCAGTCCACAAGGCATTTAGAATATTTGAATGATAGAGTTCACAAAAACAAGGACAAAAAAGCAAAGCAAATGGCTCTGTCCTTACTGTGGAATGTGATCAATCATTTTATCCAAGAGTGATTTCACAATAAAGCAATGCATCTTGATACATTTTCCCACATTGTTGTGTTGTTGGAGCTCTCACCATTCTCTTGTTTTCTTTCTTTTGTCTTTTGTTTCTTCTCTCAGTAAGTTTCTACAGCTTTTTTCTTGCTTGTGTCTCAGCAGTGCCCCTCTCTTTTTTTGTCCTCTTATAGAAACGGAAGACCCCAACGCTGTCCTTTGCTTGTACAAGACGGAGAACGAGTGTGTGATGAAGTTCATGTACTCTGAACACGCCAACGGCATGTCAGTCCTCACCGCGCTCAAAGAGCCAGGTCAGTACTGCTACAGAAAACATGGACATTGTCAGCCAGCTGCTTCTCTTCACATTCAAAGAAATGGAGGATAAAACAATAACAGAGAAGGTCATGTGTTGTAGTATGAAATGGTGTATACCATGTCTGTCTGTTATTATCTGGAGAGTGTCAGTCTAGGCCTCTTTTGGACATGCACTCTATTGGACAATTAGGTTATGATAGATTTATATGTTTTTGTGTAAACGAGGCCTGTTTTTTAACAGCTATTCTGTATGATTGTTTGACTCTTTCTTTCTTGCATCTCCCTTTGTCTATATTCCTATCTATCTCTCTTATTTATATATATATATATATACACACACATATACAGTGCCTTGTGAAAGTATTCGGCCCCCTTGAACTTTGCGACCTTTTGCCACATTTCAGGCTTCAAACATAAAGATATAAAACTGTATTTTTTTGTGAAGAATCAACAACAAGTGGGACACAATCATGAAGTGGAACGACATTTATTGGATATTTCAAACTTTTTTAACAAATCAAAAACTGAAAAATTGGGCGTGCAAAATGATTCAGCCCCCTTAAGTTAATACTTTGTAGCGCCACCTTTTGCTGCGATTACAGCTGTAAGTCGCTTGGGGTATGTCTCTATCATTTTTTCCCATTCCTCCTTGCAAAACAGCTCGAGCTCAGTGAGGTTGGATGGAGAGCATTTGTGAACAGCAGTTTTCAGTTCTTTCCACAGATTCTCGATTGGATTAATGTCTGGACTTTGACTTGGCCATTCTAACACCTGGATATGTTTATTTTTGAACCATTCCATTGTAGATTTTGCTTTATGTTTTTGATCATTGTCTTGTTGGAAGACAAATCTCCGTCCCAGTCTCAGGTGTTTTGCAGACTCCATCAGGTTTTCTTCCAGAATGGTCCTGTATTTGGCTCCATCCATCTTCCCATCAATTTTAACCATCTTCCCTGTCCCTGCTGAAGAAATGCAGGCCCAAACCATGATGCTGCCACCACCATGTTTGACAGTGGGGATGGTGTGTTCAGCTGTGTTGCTTTTACGCCAAACATAACGTTTTGCATTGTTGCCAAAAAGTTCAATTTTGCTTTCATCTGACCAGAGCACCTTCTTCCACATGTTTGGTGTGTCTCCCAGGTGGCTTGTGGTAAACTTTAAACAACACTTTTTATGGATATCTTTAAGAAATGGCTTTCTTCTTGCCACTCTTCCATAAAGGCCAGATTTGTGCAATATACGACTGATTGTTGTCCTATGGACAGTCTCCCACCTCAGCTGTAGATCTCTGCAGTTCATCCAGAGTGATCATGGGCCTCTTGGCTGCATCTCTGATCAGTCTTCTCCTTGTATGAGCTGAAAGTTTAGAGGGACGGCCAGGTCTTGGTAGATTTGCAGTGGTCTGATACTCCTTCCATTTCAATATTATCGCTTACACAGTGCTCCTTGGGATGTTTAAAGCTTGGGAAATCTTTTTGTATCCAAATCCGGCTTTAAACTTCTTCACAACAGGATCTCGGACCTGCCTGGTGTGTTCCTTGTTCTTCATGATGCTCTCTGCGCTTTTAACGGACCTCTGCGACTACTATGTCCCACTTGTTGTTGATTCTTCACAAAAAAATACAGTTTTATATCTTTATGTTTGAAGCCTGAAATGTGGCAAAAGGTCGCAAAGTTCAAGGGGGCCGAATACTTTCGCAAGGCACTGTATATATATATATATATATATATATATATATATATATATATATATATATATATATATATATACTGCTCAAAAAAATAAAGGGAACACTTAAACAACACAATGTAACTCCAAGTCAATCACACTTCTGTGAAATCAAACTGTCCACTTAGGAAGCAACACTGATTGACAATAAATTTCACATGCTGTTGTGCAAATGGAATAGACAACAGGTGGAAATTATAGGCAATTAGAAAGACACCCCCAATAAAGGAGGGTTTCTGCAGGTGGTGACCACAGACCACTTCTCAGTTCCTATGCTTCCTGGCTGATGTTTTGGTCACTTTTGAATGCTGGCGGTGCTTTCACTCTAGTGGTAGCATGAGACGGAGTCCACAACCCACACAAGTGGCTCAGGTAGTACAGCTCATCCAGGATGGCACATCAATGCGAGCTGTGGCAAGAAGGTTTGCTGTGTCTGTCAGCGTAGTGTCCAGAGCATAGAGGCGCTACCAGGAGACAGGCCAGTACATCAGGAGATGTGGAGGAGGCCGTAGGAGGGCAACAACCCAGCAGCAGGACCGCTACCTCCGCCTTTTGTGCAAGGAGGAGCAGGAGGAGCACTGCCAGAGCAGGTTCACACTAAGCACATGTGACAGACGTGACAGTCTGGAGACGCCGTGGTGAACGTTCTGCTGCCTGCAACATCCTCCAGCATGACCGGTTTGGCGGTGGGTCAGTCATGGTGTGGGGTGGCATTTCTTTGGGGGGGCCGCACAGCCCTCCATGTGCTCGCCAGAGGTAGCCTGACTGCCATTAGGTACCGAGATGAGATCCTCAGACCCCTTACAACAATTTTATAGGTTTTACTGAGTTATTTTATATAAGGAAATCAGTCAATTTAAATTAATCCATTAACTAGGACTGTCTAGGAATGTATGGATTTCACATGACTGGGAATACAGATATGCATCTGTTTTTCACAGATACCTTTAAAAAAAAAAGTAGGGGCGTGGATCAGAGAACCAGTCAGTATCTGGTATGACCACCATTTGCCTAATGCCGCACAACACATCTCTTTAGCATAGAGGCTGTTGATTGTGGCCTGTGGATCCAGAGCATCCCAAACATGCTCAATGGGTGACATGTCGAGTGAGTATGCAGCTCATTCAAGAACTGGGACAATTTTTGGCTTCCAGGAATTGTGTACAGTTCCATGGGGCTGTGCATTATCATGCTGAAACATGGATGCATGGCAACGGGCCTCGGTATCTCGTCACAGTAACTGCATTCAAATTGCCATCGATAAAATGCAATTGTGTTCGTTGTCTGTACTTTATGCCTGCACATACCATAACTCCACCTCCACCATAGACCACTCTTATGGCGGCTAATGGTAGAGAAATTAACATTCTATTCTATGGAAACAGCTCTGGTGGACATTCCTTAAAATCTTGGATTATCTTGGCAAAGGAGAAATGCTTACTAATGGAGATGTAAACAATTTGTGCACAACATTTGAGAGAAATAAGCCTTTTATGCGTATGGAACGTTTCTGTGATCTTTTATTTCAACTCATGAAACATGGGACCAACACTTTGACCATGGTGTTTATATTTTTGTTCAGTGTATATGTCTCTATATATTTCTCCTATCTATATCTTTGTGTATTTTCTTAGTTCCTGTGTATATCTGCTTTTTAGTAATCTTTGTTTCTCTCCCCTCCTGTCTCCAGAGTGTGGCGCAGCGCCGGATGCCATGACGGTCCTCCTGGCAGTGGTGGGAAGTGTCCTGCTGGTGGGCATTGTGCTGCTAGCCATCTGGAAGCTGGTCATCACCGTGCACGACCGGCGGGAGTTTGCCCGCTTCCAGAGCGCACGCTGCCGCGCACGTTACGAGATGGTGAGGAGGATGACTGTCCTATTTATAACAGTGATTTACAGTGCCTTCAGAAAATTGACTTATTCAACATTTTGTTGTTACAGCCTGAATATAAATATTTTTGATGTCACTGGCCTACACACTGTTAAAGTGGAATTATGTTTTTCGAAATGTTTACAAATGAATAAAAAGTGAAAAGCAGAGATGTGTTGAGTCAGTAGTATTCAACCCCTTTTGTTATGGCTAGCCTAAATAAGTTCAGGAGTAAAAATGTGCTTAACAAGTCACATAAGTTGCATGAACTCTTTGTGCATTAATAGTGTTTAAATGTTAAAAAATATGACTACCTCATCTCTCTACCCCACACATAGAATTAATTATCTGTAAGGTCCCTCAGTCAAACAGTGAATTTCAAACAGAATTAAACCACAAAGACCAGGGAGTGTTTTCCAATGCCTTGCAAAAAAGAAAGCAGACCTTGACTATCCCTTTGAGCATTATTAATTACACTTTGGATGGTGTATCAATACACCCAGTCACTACAAAGATACAGGCGTCCTTCCTAACTCCATTGCCGGAGGCCAATTGTGACTTTAAAACAGTTCAAGAGTTTAATGGCAGTGATTGTAGTTACTCCACAAAACTAACCTAAATGGCAAGAGTGAAAAGGATGCATGTACATAATGAAAATAGTCCAAAATATGCATTCTGTTTGCAATAAGGCACTAAAGTAATGCTGCATAGCAATTAACTTCATGTCCTGAATGCAAAGTGTTTTTTTTTAATGTAAAATCCAACACATCACGGAGAACCACTCTTCATATTTTCAAGCATGGTGGTGGCTACATCATGCTATGGGTTTGCTTGTCATCAGCAAGGACTAGGAGTTTTTTGGGGGGAGGGGATAAAAATAAACTAAATAGATCTAAGCACAGGCAAAATCCCAGAGGAAAACCTGGTTCACTCTGCTTTCCACCAGACACTGGGAGATTAATTCACCTTTCAGCAGGACAGTAACCTAAAACACAAGGCCAAATATGCACTGGTGTTGCTTACTAAGACGACATTGAATGTTCCTGAGTGGCCTAGCACCAGTTTTGACTTAAATCAGCTTAAATCAATGGCAAGACTTGAAAATGGGTGTCTAGCAATGATCAACAACCAACTTAACAGAGCTTGAAGAATTTGAAAAGGAATAATGGGCAAATATTGTACAATCCTGGTGTGCAAAGCTCGAGACTTACTCAGACTCACAGCTGTAATCGCTGCATAGTGTGGTTTTACCATGCATTGATTCAGGGGTGTGAATACTGATGTGAATTAAATATCTGTATTTCATTTTCAATAAATGATCAACAAAAATCTAAAAACATGTTTTCACATTGTTGTTAGGGGGTATTGTGTGTAGATAAATGGGTGAGAAAATACATATATTTTGTATCACAACAAAATGTGGAATAAGTCAAGTCAATGAATAGTTTCAGAAGGCACTGCACATATAAACAGGTTGAATTCATATGTGACTGAGCCACATTTGATATGGGAGTCAATGAGGACTATTACACCATCTATCAAATGAAAGGCTGTGTGAATTGCTGTGATGCCTGTTCTGGGACAAGAGTAGGCCTATATAAGTGATGAGACTGGCATGTCTGCGAAGGATAGGATATAAGCACATCCCATTTGAAATGCCAAGTTGTGGAATGTATTGTTGTCTTTCATCTCATTGTGGTATACATCTAATGTACTTTTGGAACAGTTTCCATGTATCATAACACTGAAGCCATATGTGTGAACTGGGGAAGGAACAAATATGTTTTTCAAAGTTTTATTCCCCACGTGCACAGGATACAACGGGTGTAAAACAGTACAGTGATATTCTTACCTTGAGAGCTATTTCCCAACAATGTAGTAATACTAATAATATAAACTCAGCAACAAAAAAAAAAAGTTCCTTTTTCAGGACCCTGTCTTTCAAAGATAATTTGTAAAAATCTAAATAACTTCACAGATCTTCATTGTAAAGGTTTTTAACTCTGTTTCCCATGCTTGTTCAATGAACCATAAACAATTAAGAACATACACCTGTGGAACGGTCGTTAAGACACTAACAGCTTATAGACGCTAGGCAATTAAGGTCACAGTTATGAAAACTTAGTAATATTATATATAATATAATAATGTTCTTAACTGACTTGGCCTGTTAAATAAAAAAGTTACAATGTAGCGTATGTGCCTATGCGCAAAATAGAAAAAGCATAGGATATTTGTATGTCGATAAAACAGCTCTGCTTTGCTTGGTAAGTAATATTGACCAAATAAGCAGTTTTTACCCTCGTTGTCTCAGCAGAATACATATCTGATGCAAGTTTTAAACACTTTCATGGTCAAATCCAATTTTATTCAAATCAAATTGCTGAAACTGACAGCGCTTCAAACTAAAAAATTCTGTCGGAGGTAGAGATGCGCATGAGTCTCGTTTGACTCCGCCCAGCGTTGTCCGGGTTTGGCCGGGTTAAGCCGTCTTTAATAAGAATTTGTTCTTAACTGACTTGCCTAGTTAAATAAAGGTTAATTCAAATAACATCTCGACGGACTCAACTATCTTTAACCAGAGATAAAAAAAAAAAATTCAAATACTGTAAAAACTATTTGGTGGAATATGCTTTGAATTATTATATTTTTTTTGTCTTGAAGACTACGTTAGTTTTCTTTGAGTCTAGTGTTCCATAGGCCTACATGTTCATTTACGGGGTGCCACAAAAACGAAACCAAGTGTCTCACTCACTCAATTGCGTTTGACCTCTCCCTCTACACACGCGTTGTGAGTGTGTACACAAGCTCCCTTTAGGCCTACAAAAATAAATCCCTATAAAAACGTATCTGAGGGATACACAATCGACATTCCTTGACAAATCATGACAGTTTTATCCCACATTCAAAATGGACTGGTTGATTGAAGTAGGACAATATGTATTCCATCAATGAGCGGCAGTTTTGGGATAGTTGTGTCCCGTTTTTTCCCCCGCTTAAGCTACTTTGCGAACTGCTAGTGACATTCTTAGAATTGGTTATCCTAGGCTATAGGCTGGGAGCTCACCCCCAGTGATGCGCTTGGCTGTCCGCAACACTCTCTGTAGGGCCTTCTGTTTGCAGTGGTACCGTTGCCATACCAAACTGCGACACAACCAGTCAGGATGCTCTCAATGGCGTAACATTTTCCTGAGGATCTGAGGGGCCATGCCAAATCGTTTCAGCCTCCTGAGGGAGAAGAGGCGTTGATGTGCCTTCTTCACGACTGTTCTGGTATGAGAGGACCATGTTAAGTCCTCAGTGATGTGGACACCCAGGAACTTCAAGCTCTTGACCCTCTCCACCGTGCCCCCCCCCCCCCCCTGTTTCTTGTAGTCCATTATCGGCTCCTTGGTCTTGCTGACGTTGAGAGAGCAGTGGTTGTCCTGGCACCTCACTGCCAGTTCTGACCACCTCCTTGTAGGCTGTCTCATTGACGTTGGTGATCAGGCCTACCACTGTCATGTTGTCAGCAAACTTGATGGAGTTGGAGTTGTGCACGGCCACATAGGGATTAAACATGGAGTACAGGAGGGGCTTAAGCACACACCTCTAGGGGGCCCCCACATTTTGAGAGTCAGCGTGGCAGAGGTGTTGTTGCCTACTTTCACCACCAGGGAGCGTCCCGTCAGGAACTCCAGGAATCAGGTGTTCAGTCCCAGGGTCCCCCGTACTTGGTGACGAGATTGGAGGCCACTATGTTGTTGAACGCTGAGCTGTAGTCGATGAACAGCATTCTCATATAGGGATTCCAGATGAGAGAGAGTAGTGTGGAGTGCATCGTCTGTGTGGAGTGTGGAGATTACATCGTCTGTAGATGCCAATGACTGGAACGAATTGCACAAATCGCTGAAGTTGGAGACTTATCTCCCTCACTAACTTTAAGCATCAGCTATTTGAGCAGCTTACTGATCTCTGCATCTGTACACAGCCTATCTGTAAATAGCCCATCCAGTCTACCTACCTCATCCCTATATTGTTTTTATTTCATCTTCGCTCTTTTGCACACCAGTATTTCTACTTGCACATCATCATCTGCACATCTATCACTCCAGTGTTAATTTGCTAAATTGTAATTACTTCGCTACTATGGCCTATTTATTGCCTTAACTCCTTACGCCATTTGCACACACTGTATATAGATTTTTTTTTCTATTGTGTTATTGACTGTACGTTTTGTTTATTCCATGTGTAACTCTGTTTGTGTCGCACTGCTTTGCTTTATCTTGGCCAGGTCACAGTTGTAAATGAGAACGTGTTCTCAACTGGCCTACCTGGTTAAATAAAGGTATGGTGTTGTGTGCCATGACCAGCCTTTCAAAGCACTTCATGATTACAGATGTTAGTGCACCAGGAAAGGGTGGTAGTAACCATCAGGAATGATGGTGGTCAGCTTTAGGAGGATTACAGACTGTGACAAGGAGAGGTTGAAAATGACATTGAAGATGCCTGCCAGCTGGTCTGCACATGCTCTGAGAATGCACCCTGGAATACCGTCTGGGCCCATCCCCTTGCAAGTGTTGACCAGATTAAAAACTTTACTTCGGCCTCGGAGAGCGAGATCACCAAGTCCTCTGGGACGGCGGGGGCCCTTGTGCACGGCTCTGTGGTGTTTTTGTTGACTCGTGCATAAAATGCATTGTCTTTTTCTGGTAGAGAGGCATTGTTGGATAGATCACGGCTAGATCCACCTTTTGTAATCTGTTATGGACTGTAGCCCATGCGTCGAGCATCGGAGCCGGTGTAATAGGATTCCACCTTGATCCTATATTGTCATTGTGCCTGTTTGATGTCTCTGAGGTCGTAGTGGGAATTCTTGTACTTGTTCGTGTCTTCAACCATAGCTTCGGAGTTGGCTGCGAAGCTCTGTGCGGTAGCTCTGTATGATATGCTCTATATGACCACTTAAATGTGATAAGTGTGAAGAGCCTAACTTGAAGCATCTGCTGGAACAAAAACAATGTGTTGAACCATCAGACCTCATGTTGGACCACATAGCTGTCAGTTAGTGGAATAACTGTTTGGAACACTGTGACTGTTCCAAAATTCTGAGGCTGTGGCTTAAATGTCCATCCTGCCTCAACATGTGCATGTTGATGAACTGACCAATTTTTCAAACTTTCTGTTACTCTCTCCCCTTTTCTCTCTCTCGCTCTCTTTCATCTCTCTCGCTCTCTTTCATCTCTCTCTCCAGGCCTCCAACCCCCTCTACAAGCAGCCCATCTCCAGCCACCCAATAGAGACAGACTTCATTATGTATGGCAAGTCTTACAACGGAGCAGCCCACTGACCACCTCCCCATGGGGGTGTTGGTGGTGCGGGGGCACGGCAGGACCGGTCCAAGTAGAGAACCAGGAGGGGTGGGAAATGATTAAATAAACTTAACCATCTATCTGATCTGCCAAGGACTTATGACAAACAGAAGTAAAATTAGTAGTCTGGATTGTTTCTGGGGACTGTGGCCTTTTTTTTCTCTCTGACTGAGGAGAAACAGTGACCAACTACCATGAAGTAATAAGATGTGACTTAAAGCTCTAGGCTGCTCTGTATGATTTACTGATGTCAGTAGAATACAGCCCAGAGGACAAGCAACAACATTCTCCTGGTCTGGAAATTGTTTAAAGAGGACAGAGACAATAATCTGTGCTCCTCTGAGTCATCTCTCTAGCTAACAAGCGGATGTTATATAAGCAGAATGAACTATGTAGACAGAACAATGAAACCCTATCTGTCACTGACAATTTGTGTTAAATTGCCAACTTCACATCACAAACCAGGGTTTCCCGAACTCTGTCCTCGCGACCCTAAAGGGTGCACATTTTTGTTTTTTGCCCTAGCATTACACAGCTGATTCAAATAATCAACTAATTATCTAGCTTTGATAATTTGAATCAGCTGTGTAGTGTTAAGGAAAAATACTAAATGTGTTCCACTTGGGGTTCCGAGGACCGAATTTGGGAAACGCTGTCATAAACCATAACATCTCCTTCACATAAACAGCAATACACATTGTACAGACAGCCAAGGCATCGACTTATATTTGTATGTATATTTCTTTTTTACTCTTAAAAATGCCTATCCTGACACTCACTATGCATCCTCCTTCATAACAAATGGAAATATGAATTAATGTACATCAGCAGGAGATTTTCAGGTTTATGAGATAATAACATCACATTTTTTTGTTTTTGTGGACTTTGGCGTCATGGTACTAACATTAAAAGAGCAATAGTTTTCCTACCCTTGTTTCACACAGATGATATTATTAGGAGAGGCTCAAAGTGACTAGGAATCTCCATCTATTCTCATTGTGTTTCTATTATTGTTACACTACATATGCATTTCTTTCTCTAGTCTTGATCTATTGTTTGTGCTGTGTCAGTACCTATTGTCATTGCCAAACAAATAGATACATTTGGATACAGCACAAACGGATCTGGGACCAGGCTTCTATTCAGTATGACTGCAATAACCTTGCTCTCTGTCATGGCTACATTACTTGCACTGTGAGTGTGGGTGGGCGGAGAGACAGGGAACGTCTCTAAGCTGTGTTGACATGGTACATAACTCTCTCCCTCACCCATTCCAACAGGAAGAAGCAGGCTACAACATGGCACTGGAGTTATGAAAGGGCTACAGTATGAGATGGGAGGGAATACTTCTCATTAAATGTGTTCCATGGCCTTTTTTGTGATGGTGAGCTAGGCGCGAGAGAGTGCGAGAGACGATGGACGAAAAGAGTGTGCGCACTAACTTTTATTGATGTGTGTGTGCCAAACGCAATAAGAATCACATAAAAACAATCTGCTTGTGTGTCTTGGCACCATGTGAGGAAATGCATGAACCCAGACCTTTCAAGTACAGCATTGATAATTCACCATTAGAAACCAATAGATTTACAACACTACTGCGTGTATATGTCATTCTGCACACAGAGCAGGTATTCACGAAACAGCAATAAATGGATGACTTAAAAGCAAATATATCCCATTTATTTGACTTTTACTCCCATGGTGACCCTCTTGCAATTTTTCCCCCACCCCTGTCCAGGATCCTCAACCTTTTATTTGTTTCACCTATGCATAGTTTCAGCTGTGCATAAATCATGAAACTATACTTCCTAGCAGCAGCACATTTACAAATAACAAAAATAAACAGCCAGTGTTGGAGGGTGACAGAATGTTAGAGACATGAATGAAATTAACTGTGAGTGTTGGAGGGTGACAGAATGTTAAGAGAGACATGAATGAAAAATAACTGTGAGTGTTGGAGGGTGACTGAATGTTAAGAGAGACATGAATGAAATTAACTGTGAGTGTTGGAGGGTGACAATGTTAAGAGAGACATGAATGAATTGGAGGTCTGTCTTTGGCTTAGACCTCAGGTGCCAGGGAAGCTGTGCATGTGTTCAAACGCATCTGTTCTCACTCTCAACCAATAAGCAGCAGTCTACTGCCCTCGGTACAGAAACAGAGGAAAGGTGGTCTTGTCTCCCTTTACACCTTGTTTTCTGCTGTCGCCCATGACAACCCTCACCATGTGCTTCTCTCCCTAGCTAACCCAGATTTGTATTTTAGCTGCTAAATTAGTTGCATAAATTCAGCATTTTTTTCAGAGATGAAATGAACTACAAATAAGACTCATAGAAGCACTAACAACCCAAAGTAATGTCAATAAACACATGGAATATGTGTACACCCTATTTGTTATTCAGTTTTCCGAGAACTTGATGTTTCACATGAGCTGGAAAATGCATTCTATTTCCCTGCTAACTTCATAGTTTGGAAGATCCCAAGTATACAGGGAAGGGGGTGGAACTAACGCTGGGATATGGAACATGTCTATGGGACTGGAGGGGCTGTTATTTCAGCCTGAAGTGATGTCATAAACCCCCCCCCCCCCCCCCCCGGTGTTTTGGTGGGGGCCTCATCCCCCGCGAGGCAGGGCCAAACCTCAGTCCAGGTTTCAGCTGTAGGGAAAAAGTAGGTTAGCGTGTTCGTTTATTATCTCAGGGACACAGGGCATAGTTAAAATGGAAGCTATAAGGACTTCCAGTACGGTCAGTGCACTTGTTTGTTGAACAGTAAAGAAAATAACGGCGAAGGCTTCAGAAATCTAGCCTCGTTAACACAATACTTTAATTAAGCACAATCGAGCTGGCCCCGGAGTGTGATGTAGACTGACTGTGGGTCTGGAGGGGTATAATTAGGGGCAATGAATGGGTCATTGAAAAGAGAAGTCAATGGTGATATTACCAATACATCAGTGACTCCTGATAGATGCCATTCACTCAGTGCACATGATTGGGAAATGCATGCTGGATCAGATGTTAGATGTAAACGGCACTCGGGGGGTGGGGGGGGGGGTTGATTTAGAGTTACATAATTGAAATGTATTTTCCAATGTTATTGTGAGCAGGGAGGGAGCTCCTACAATAGTGTAGATAAGTAGATAAGCTTGGAAATCTGTGTGTGTGTGTGTATTTTGGAAGAGGGTAGCAGACTAGTGGTGTGAAAGTGTGTCTTCCATGCACCCATTCCCTTACCTCTCATCACACTTTGACAAACTTGAAGCTTCTTCCATTGGTCAGCTGACCTTAGACTTCTACCATGTTTCTATTCTTCATTCACACATGTCCCACTTTCGTTTTTCTTTCTCTGCTGTCTGTATTGCTCCCTTTCCTCTTTCTCATGTTTTCACTCGCTTTAGACTACACATCCTCTTTCCAGCTTCCCACTCTGTCTTGTTCCTCCTCTTCACTTCCCGTCTCACCTCAAATGTGTCAAGATGACCCAGTACCATCTGTAATCCTTACAGCCTGAGGGAGAGCACTGATCGCAAGAAACACTGGATGCCAAAAAGACAACTCGCAGCACAAGCTATCTACCATCTGGATGTGTGTGCTATTTTCATTGTTGTTGCTAACTGCACTAACAGCATGGGGCCCCGGCCACGTGATGCATCAGTTTGATTGGGGCCAGGCAAACTGCACTCCGTGATTGTCAATAACTGACACGACTGGAATTAGAGGAATGTTAAATAAGCTTCTCAAAAGCAAGACACTAACTACCATTTTATTCCTCGGGAGGAAATTCCACATAACAACTCTAACTCAACTGTCTGTCATAATGTATCATCAAAAAAGGGGAAAGCGCATACAAAGTCAACTCTCTCCCATTCTAACACCTTTTTAATGTATCCAGTCAGTGCTTCTAACATCAGGAGGCTTAAGAAATTCGGCTTGGCCCCTAAGACCCTCACAAACTTTTACAGATTTACAATTGAGAGCATGCTGTCGAGCTATATCACCGCCTGGTACGGTAACTGCACCGCCTGCAAGTGCAGGTCTTTCCAGAGGGTGGTGCGGTCTGCCCAACGCATCACCGGGGGTACACTGCCTGCCCTCCAGGACATCTACAGCACCCGATGTCACAGGAAGGCCAAAAAGATCATCAAGGACATTAACCACCCGAGCCATGGCCTATTCACCCCACTACCATCCAGAAGGCGAGGTCAATACAAGTGCATCAGCTTCTATCTCAAGGCCATCAGACTGTTAAATAGCCATCACTAGCCGACAACCACCCAGTTACTCATCCCTGCACCTTAGAGCCTGCTGCCCTATATACATAGACTTGAAATCACTGGTCACTTTAATAATGTTTACATACTGTTTTACTCATTTCATATGTATATACTGTATTCTACTGAATTTTGGTCAATGCCACTCTGACATTGCTCATCCTAATATTTATATATTTCTTAATTCCATTCTTTTAGATTTCTGTGTATTGTTGTGAATTGTTAGATACTACTGCACTGTTGGAGCTAGTAACACAAGCATTTCGCTACACCTGCAATAACATCTGCTAAATATGTGTATGTGACCAATCAATTTGATTTGATTTATAGTTGTCACTATCCTAAAACAGGTGTCAAACTCAGTCCAGGGAGGGCCAAGTGTCTGGGTTTTAGTTTTTTCTTTTCAATTAAGACATAGACAACCAGGTGAGGGGAAATCATTACTAATTAGTGACCTTAATTCATCAATCAAGTACAAGCGAGGAGCGAAAACCCACAGACACTCGGCCCTCCGCAGAATGAGTTGGATTTGCCCTAAAACACTTACGTCCTATCGATGCTGTAGAGGGGGGTTATTCAACTCTTACCCTATGAGGTCCGGCACCTGCTGGTTTTCTGTTGTACCTGGTAATTAATTGCACACACCTGGTGTCCCAGGTCTAAATCAGTCCCTGATTAGAGTGGAACAATGAAAAAACTCAGTGGAACTGGCTGAGGTCCAGAGTTCAGTTTAAGGGGTGTAGAGAATGATGAAGATGAACACTTCACAGTAAAGCTTATCCACTATAGAACTTCATACTGTACTATAGAAACAAAACAAAAAAAGGGATATATTTGAGGGTTTTATGTTGACGTTTCAGCAGCACACAGGCCTTTCTCTAGACCAGTCACAATGAACAATTATGTGACACATTGTAAACAGTGTCAGACCCCCCCCATGAAGTCAAACTAAGCTACTGTAATAATATAATTAAGCCAATTTATTAACCCATTCTCCTGGAATTAAACATTGACAGGGTCATGCAACTGTTGCAGCATGCATAGCTAGCTTTCTCTCTTTTTCACAGCTTTGGAGGGTCCAGGGGGAAAAGGTTCTGCAGTAAGAAGTGTTGTTCAGTAGGGATTAGCGTCTCTTTGTGATGTAAATACTCTGTAAACTATGGCCTAGTTCCCATGTCCGTACCAAAGACAATACAGGGACCAGGAGGTTTTAACACGCATGCAGGCAGTGTGTCAATCATCACCGGGCTCCTGTCCCCACCATTGGCATCCACACGCTTCCATGCGTATCCCGCTGTGCTCCCATGCCCAGGCCCATCATGCCAACTATGATGTAGTGTTAAACAAAGCATGTAACAAATATCCATCACAAAGGCCCTGTGAGCCATAACAAGCACATTATTTTACCAGAACGTCATGATTTTGTGAATTTGAATTGTCCCCCTGCTTGTGAATGCTTGGTTTGTCTGCCTGCATCATTCCAGATGTGAGCGATAAATCACATTAATTACATCTACCTTCATAGATGTTGACACACATGCACGCAGATACACCCAAATAAACACACACACACACACACACAATCAAACAGTTCCAGTTAAACTAACACAGCGGTAACATAACCTTTGACCCGAGTTAGGTAGCATTATCCTGACCATGTGTGTCTTAGTTCATATCAGATTCACTTATATGTCCTCGGAGTGAAATGACAGGTGTAGATCGACCTAACAGATATGATAAAGAATAGATGTAAAACTATCCATGCAAAAACCATGCCGTAGCCCTCTCCAGTGAGGCAGGCAGATATGTTATCATGTGGCTCCACATGCTGGACATTACAGTACATGACATCTCTGGAGTAAACTAATGGCTAATGACTGACTCCCCACACTCTAATATAAAGTGTATTTTGTTGCCATCTACTGGATGGAGTGAAGTAGTAGTAAGTGCTTGATACTTTTGTTAACTTAGTAGTCTAAACCAGGGGAGGGGCTCTACTCAACTATGGGCCGGTCTCACAGACAGGGTTTAGATTAAGCCATGAGTAGGCCTTAATGTGTACTATTTAAACTAGGACATTTAAGTAGCTTTCATGAACTTGGCTTAGTTAGTCAGAGACTATGGACTCCTCGAGTAAGGTAAGTAAACCTAAATGAGAACACCTGGGTTAAGCCTGATTACGTTAAGTATGAGCACATGCTGTTGGTCTAATGGTGCTCATAAAACCCGGACTGGAATAGAAAACACCATTACTGGTGTGAATCTTGAGACAATGGCAGAGGCAAAAATAATTAGTTGAAAAAACTTTAGTGAGTATGAAAAAACACTACTAAAACTAAAATAGTGGTTGGGCTGCAATTTGTAGTGAATTCAATGCAGATGAAAATGTAAACACAAGAAGAGTACAGCAACTTCAGGTGAGATATCTTCATTATTATCAATATTTCACATTTCTCATATTCATATTTTTGTGACATTGCTTATATTGTATGATATCTGCCTTTTATAGACTCTGTGGAATAATCTTAAACTGGCTTTAAAAAAGAGAGAATGCAGAGATCAGAAGAGAGCGATTTACTACCGGTTGGTTGATCACCAAAAAAAGACAAGACTGATGAATTGAGTGACTTGCTGTCTGGAGTAAAAGGGCACCAGCAACCTCTGGATGGTATACCAGATGATGACCATCCTCTGGATAGTATACCAGATGATGACCATTTGGGCAGTCCAGATGAAGAACTGAGCACAAATGGTACATATACCAAAGAAAGTAAATTGGTTACTTCCTTTGGTAAATACATTCCATTGTCTGTCAATCTTTATTATTCTTTCATTCTAAGGATCATATGAGTTTCTGTGCTTCTAACGGTGTTCTTTTTCCAGAGGAAGGGAATCTGAACAGGTTGGAAGAGCCAGTGCACAGTGAGTGTGTACCCTCCATCTGCTATAGCATCCCTGAGAGAAGATGCTGCCACCACCTTTCAGCAGAGAACAAAAAAGATGACCATGCATGAGAAGTTAGCCAGAGAATTTCATGAGCATAAAATGAAATAGCTGAAGGAAGAACATGAAATGAAAATAAGAATTCTACAGGTTGAATTGGATATGAAGTCGGAAGAGAGCAGTGTGATCCAAAAAAGATAAGACAATTATGATTACCAGCCATGGTGAACAATATGATATGTAAAAAATAAATGTTTTGTCATTTGGATATTCATGAGTGAAAGTATTTTAATCACCACAAACTATATTTTAAACCAGCTTTGATTTAGTCACTCACTTAATTTTGCTGCACACTATTTGAATTTTGTACAGAACCAACATTATCAAAGCAAAATTAAGCCATAATGAATACATTCCATATTTAAATGTATCTCATCTAGTTGAAGTGCTGCAATGTGAAAGCAACTCTGTGTGCAAGTCCTCTTTGGTCATTGCCTGCCTCCGCCATGGGCACATCTGCTTGATCCTGATCTTCCATTGGAGGACAGCAATGCCGCTTCAGGTAGTTGTGCAGCACTGCTGTAGCAATGATCACCTTGTAGCATCTTCTTGGCTTGAAACGACATGTATTGCGTAAATATTGGAATCTATTTTTCCATACTCCAAACACAGGCTCAACCACCACCTCTCGTGCGGATATGAGGTGTGTTGTATCTTTGCTGCTCAGCTGTTGTGGGATTTATGTATGGAGTGAATAAAAAGTTACTTTGACCATACCTCTATCACCAAGTAGTAGTCCACTATGTTGTCCTCTTTGAAACTGAGCACACAATGAAGAGGTGAGAAAAATCCTTGAATCGTGAGTTGCACCTTTCCAACGGGCAACAATGTATGAAAACTCTAAATTAGGAGTGCATACACCCTGAACATTGATGGAAAACCAGTTCTTATGGTTCCTGTAGACTCCTCAACATAAGGAGTTGATGGACACTTGATGGGAACATGACATCCATCTATACAGCCAATCACTCCTGGGAAGTGCCCATATTCATAGAATTGTACTTTATAGTTGGCTTGGCCAGCAGCAGCATCAGGAAACTTGATGTAAAGACTCCTCAGTTCACAAATGGCCCTGCAGACTTTATAGTTGGCTTGGCCAGCAGCATCAGGAAACTTGATGTAAAGACTCCTCAGTTCACAAATGGCCCTGCAGACTTTATAGTTGGCTTGGCCAGCAGCATCAGGAAACTTGATGTAAAGACTCCTCAGTTCACAAATGGCCCTGCAGACTTTATAGTTGGCTTGGCCAGCAGCATCAGGAAACTTGATGTAAAGACTCCTCAGTTCACAAATGGCCCTGCAGACTTTATAGTTGGCTTGGCCAGCAGCATCAGGAAACTTGATGTAAAGACTCCTCAGTTCACAAATGGCCCTGCAGACTTTGAACTACTCTACAAACAGTTGCTTCACTGGCACAACACAAATCATCAGTTTCACGATGAAAGATTCCAGATTCCAAAATCCTCAAAGTGATCAGAACTTGGAGAGAATTGGGTAAAGGCCTTCCTCTTTGAGACAGAGAGGAAAGTCTAGGCTCAAGCAAAGATATTATCTCCAATGCATTTTCTTTGTACATATGAAATACTTGTCTCATCGCGCACCAGCGACTCCTGTGGCAGGCCGGGCGCAGTGCAAGCTAACCAAGGTCGCCAGGTGCACGGTGTTTCCTCCGACACATTGGTGCGGCTGGCTTCCGGGTTGGATGCGCGCTGTGTTAAGAAGCAGTGCGGCTTGGTTGGGTTGTGTTTCGGAGGACGCATGGCTTTCGACCTTCGTCTCTCCCGAGCCCGCACGGGAGTTGTAGGGATGAGACAAGATAGTAATTACAAACAATTGGATACCGAGAAAAGGGGGTAAAATAAAAAATACAAATAAATAATAATAACATCAAATTGATCAGAAATACAGTGTAGACATTGTTAATGTTGTAAACGACTATTGTAGCTGGAAACGACTGATTTGTAATGGAATATCTACATAGGCGTACAGAGGCCCATCATCAGCAACCATCACTCCTGTGTTCCAATGGCACGTTGTGTTAGCTAATCCAAGTTTATCATTTTAAAAAGGCTAATTGATAATCAGAAAACCCTTTTGCAATTATGTTAGCACAGCTGACAACTGATTAAAGAAGCAATAAAAAAACTGTCCTTCGTTAGACTAGTTGAGTTTCTGGAGCATCAGCATTTGTGGGTTTGATTACAGGCTCAAAATGGCCAGAAACAAAGGACTTTCTTCTGAAACTCATCAGTCTATTCTTGTTCTGAGAAATGAAGGCTATTCCATGTGAGAAATTGCCATGAAACTGAAGATCTCGTACAACGCTGTGTACTACTCTCTTCACAGAACAGCGCAAACTGGCACTAACCAGAATAGAAAGAGGAGTGGGAGGCCCCAGTGCACAACTGAGCAAGAGGACAAGTACATTAGAGTGTCTAGTTTTACAAACAGATGCCTCACAAGTTCCAAACTGGCAGCTTCATTAAATAGTACCCGCAAAACACCAGTCTCAACGTCAACATTAAAGAGGCGATTCCAGGACGCTGGCCTTCTAGGCAATTTGATGTTATTTTAGAGTATTTACTTAAGGTCTTCATAGCAAAACAACAACATAAGGGCACACGAGAACTCTAAATAAATAATGAGACCTGAGCAACTGGCCCAGTACACAGAGGAACCTAAATAGTCATCCCCCCCTCCACCCCCGCCCTCAAGGAACGGCTCCCGATGGTCCACCAGGGGTAGTTGAACGTCGACGGAAGTCCCGAATGAGTCCGGGGTCCACAATGTGCCAGGCCGGAACCCAAGAACGTTCCTCAGGCCTGTAACCTTCCCAGTCCACGAGATACTGTGTCCCTCACCGGAACTGATGACTGGAGAGGTTACGTCGCACAATGTAGGCTGGCTGTCCTGCAATCATGCGAGACGGAGGTGGAGGCCGAGTGGCCGGAACCAGAGGACTGAACTGCACAGGCTTGAGTCTGGAGATGTGGAAGGTGGGATGAACCCTCATGGACCAGGGAAGACGAAGGCGATAGGCCACTGGATTAAAGCACTGTAGAACCTTGAATAGCCCAACGTACAGGGGAGCCAACTTCCTAGATTCCAGAGGCAGATAGAGGCAGATCCCTAGTAGACAACCAGACCATCTGGCCTGGACGCAGGAGGGGACTCGGGTGGCGATGACGGTTGGCCTGTCGTTGAACCCAAGCTGAGGACCTCAGGAGCGCTGACCGAGCCCTCTTCCAGGTCCGGCGGCAATGAGATGACGGAACCATCACTTCAATCTCCTGATCTGGAAACAGGGGGGGCTGGTACAACACCTGGAATGGTGACAAGCCAGTGGAGGAACACTGGAGAGTTGTGTGTATACTCCTCCCAGGGAAGGTGCTGACTCCAAGTGGCGGGGTTGGTGGACACACAGCATCGTAAAGGCGGTCTCCATATCTTGGTTTACACACTCAGTTTGACCGTTGGACTGAGGGTGATAACCTGAGGACAGACTGGCTGATGACCCCAGAAGAGTACAGAATGCCCTCCAAAATCTGGAGGCAAACTCGGGGCCCCGAGACTATGTCCAGAGGAAGTCTGTGAAGGTGGAAAACATGCTGAATGACTAGCTGAGCAGTCTCACAGGCAGATGGAAGCTTGGGCAGCGGAATGAAATGTACCGCCTTGGAAAATAGGTCCACAATGACCAGAATGACCGTGAGTCCCTCTGAGGATGGAAGGCCCATGATGAAATCCATGGAGAGATGGGACCAGGGTTGAGAAGTTGTTGGCAGTGCATGAAGAAGCCCCAGAGGTTGCTGACAAGGAGTCTTGTTCCAGACACGTAGGACAGGCAGCCACAAAGGTCAGAGTGTCCGCCTCGGCCGAGGGCAACCAAAACCACCTCCTCAAAAATTCTAGCGTTCGCTGCCCTCCAGGGTGTGAGGTGAGACTCGATGAGTGATACCACTGAAGTACCTTGGACCGTGCCCCAAAAGGAACAAGAAGTGTGTTAGGTGGACAGCCGTCTGGAACTGCCTCCCTACCTTGCGCCTCCCTCATTACAGTCTCTATAGCCCAGGACACCGGCCCGAGGATGAGCGACCTGGGGATGATGGGTTCAAGCGGGCGCTCCTCACTGAAGCTGGGGAACTGGCAAGAAAGGGCATCCGGCTTCACATTCTTAGACCCCGGACGATAAGATAACGTGAATCTGAACCAAGTGAAGAAGAGAGCCCAGTGAGCCTTTCGGGGGTTGAGGCATTTAGCACAGGGATGAAGCTTTTGGTCTTTCGCCGAGCGCTGAGACAGAACCACCCCCAAGCCAACGTCAGAGGCATCCACCTCTACCACGAAGGGAAGAGAAGGATCTGCATGAACGAGAATGGGTGCAGAAGAAAACCAACGTTTCAGATCCTGGAACGCCTTCTCAGCAGCAGTGGTCCAGCATACATGCCCAGCCGAGCCCTTGGTGAGTGTTGTCAATGGCTCCGCCACAGCACTAAAGTTTCTCACAAATCTCAGGTAGAAATTAGCAAAACCCCAAAAACACTGAACTTGCTTGACCATGCCTGGTCGCGACCAGTTGACCACCGCTCCTACCTTTTGGGAGTCCATCAGTACACAGTCCTGAGACATGATGTACCCCAGGAAGGAGATCTGAGGGACGTGAAACACACACTTTTTGAGCTTCACGAACAAGTGTTGAGCGAGGAGTCTTTGAAGAACCTGGCAGACATGTTGGACATGTCTTCCACTCGTCTCCCTGTCTGATGCGCACCAGATTGTACGCGTTCCCTAATCCGATTCATAGAGAACCGTAGCTCCCTGGAGTCTCTCAAAATCTGATGACATAAGAGGAAGGGGGGTAACGGTTCTTGATGGTAATGTTATTTAAACCCGGGTAATCGATACCCGCTCCTGCAGGTGAAGTGGGCGGCCGATGAAAATCAGCCGCCACGCCTCCTCAATATAACTGTTCATGGCTGCAGTCTCTGGACCTGAGAGAGAATACAGCCCTCCTCGCGGAGGAGTGGTCCCGTACAGGAGGTTGATGGCACAATTGTAGGGCCTGTGAGGAGATAGTTTGCTGGCTCTTTGTTTGCTGAAGACCTGACCCAAATCCCAGTAATCACGAGGTATGCGGGAAAGGTCAGGCTTGTCATTCCCAGCCAGAGGAACAGGAGGATAGGAAGTCTCCAGATGAGCAGGTCCTCAGGAGACTGTATCTGACTCTCCAGAGAGGAAAGTCTGGTGCCTCGGTTCCTCTGAAGGATATGAAGAACCCTGACAGGGTACAGGACAAGCAGGCTCAGCATACGGCAGTGGAACAAATGAAGAATCGACTCCCTCAGCGAGGCCCAAAACACTGGAACCAACTCGGAACCCCTTGAAGCCGGTTGTCAACCCAGATGGCCAGAATGGTAAGCTCCTCCAGAGTGTCAGGGTTGTCCCGGGAAGCCAGTTCGTACTTGAGGGCCTCGCGTAGTCCGTTCAGAAAGACTGATTGAAGTGCCTCTATATTCCAACCACTCTCAGCGACGAGCGTCCGAAAGTCAACAGCGTAATCAGCTACGCTCCGGCTGCACTGCCGAAGCACAATGAGTCTTTGAGCAGCATTCCTGCCACTGATGGGGTGATCAAAACCCTCATCTCCTGGGTGAAGCTTTGCCAATTGAAACAAATGTCTGATTGCTGCTTGGATACTAGAAGTAACCAAAGGCAGCTCTCCAGTGGCAACCTCAAGTAGCACACTCAAGGGAGAAAACCTGACCTGTGACAGATCAGTTTATTGACTTCAGACCCAAGACGCTTGTGGGGGTTGTAGAGCAAAACATAGAGCAATAGAATTTGTAGGCCAAACGCAACGCTACAGACTATTTTATGACAAAAAAAAACAATTTTCGGGATCTCATGGTCTAACAAACACGGCTCTAGCTCTGTCACCTTTCACCGCAGATGCAGAGGTACGATATAGTTCTGTCGTACTTCCCAGGTCTATGCCCAAACAGTTCGAACTTCTAATTTTAAAAATGAATCTCTCCAGAAATACTCCAACCTCAGCCAACAGCTCCCCCCCCCCCTCGCAGCTACTCGCCCACGCCTCCCCAGCTTCTCCTTTACCCAAATCCAGATAGCAGATGTTCTGAAAGAGCTGCAAAACCTGGACCCATACAAATCAGCTGAGCTTGACAATCCGGACCCTAACTTTCTGAAACTGTCTGCCGCCATTGTCGCAACCCCTATTACCAGCCTGTTCAAACTCTCCTTCGTATCATCTGAGATCCCCAAGGATTGGAAAGGTGCCACGGTCATCCCCCTCTTCAAAGGGGAAGACACCCTGGACCCAAACTGTTACAGACCTAAATCCATCCTGCCCTGCCTATCTAAGGTCTTTGAAAGCCAAGTCAACCAACAGATCACTGACCATCTCGAATCCCACCGTACCTTCTCCGCTGTGCAATCCGGTTTCCGAGCCGGTCACGGGTGCACCTCAGCCACGCTCAAGGTACTAAACGATATCATAACCGCCATCGATAAAAGACAGTACTGTGCAGCCGTCTTCATCGACCTGGCCAAGGCTTTCGACTCTGTCAATCACCATATTCTTATCGGCAGACTCAGTAGCCTCGTTTTTTTCAAATGACTGCCTTGCCTGGTTCACCAACTACTTTGCAGACAGAGTTCAGTGTGTCAAATTGGAGGGAATGTTGTCCGGTCCTCTGGCAGTCTCTATGGGGGTACCGCAGGGTTCAAATCTCGGGCAGACTCTTTTCTCTGTATATATCAATGATGTTGCCTTTGCCGTGGGCGATTCCCTGATCCACCTCTACGCAGACGACACCATTCTGTATACTTCTGGCCCTTCCTTGGACACTGTGCTATCTAACCTCCAAACGAGCTTCAATGCCATACAACACTCCTTCCATGGCCTCCAACTGCTCTTAAACGCTAGTAAAACCAAATGCATGCTTTTCAACCGTTCGCTGCCTGCACCCGCACGCCCGACTAGCATCACCACCCTGGATGGTTCCGACCTAGAATATGTGGACATCTATAAGTACCTAGGTGTCTGGCTAGACTGTAAACTCTCCTTCCAGACTCATATCAAACATCTCCAATCCAAAATCAAATCTAGAGTCGGCTTTCTATTTCGCAACAAAGCCTCCTTCACTCACGCCGCAAAACTTACCCTAGTAAAACTGACTATCCTACCGATCCTCGACTTCGGCAATGTCATCTACAAAATAGCTTCCAATACTCTACTCAGCAAACTGGATGCAGTTTATCACAGTGCCATCCGTTTTGTTACTAAAGCACCTTATACCACCCACCACTGCGACATGTATGCTCTAGTCGGCTGACCCTCGCTACATGTTCGTCGCCAGACCCACTGGCTCCAGGTCATCTACAAGTCTAGGTAAAGCTCCGCCTTATCTCAGTTCACTGGTCACGATGTCAACACCCACCCGTAGCATGCGCTCCAGCAGGTGTATCTCACTGATCATCCCTAAAGCCAAAACCTAATTTGGCCGCCTTTCCTTCCAGTTCTCTGCTGCCTGCGACTGGAACGAATTTCAAAAATCTCTGAAGTTGGAGACTTTTTATCTCCCTCACCAAATTTAAACATCTGCTATCTGAGCAGCTAACCAATCGCTGCAGCTCTCCATCGGTATATAGCCCACCCAATTTACCTACCTCATCCCCATACTGTTTTTATTTTATTTACTTTTCTGCTCTTTTGCACACCAGTATCTCTACCTGCACGTGTTCATCTGATAATTTATCACTCCAGTGTTAATCTGCTAAATTGTAATTATTCACTCCTGTGGCCTATTTATTGCCTACCTCCTCATGTCTTTTGCACACAATGTATATAGATAATTTTTTTCCTACTATGTTATTGACTTGTTTATTGTTTGTCCATGTGCAACTCTGTGTTGTTGTCTGTTCACACTGCTATGCTTTATCTTGGCCAGGTTGCAGTTGCAAATGAGAACTTGTTCTCAACTAGCCTACCTGGTTAAATAAAGGTGAAATAAAAAAAATTGTGGATTGAGACACATCCAATGCAAATAACATATCTCTAGCTTAAACTGACAGATTTTTATGGGGATTCTTTTATTATGCTTATTAGATTTTTGCGGGTGCACGGACATCGACTCTAAACGTCTGCCACTGGCAGTGTTACAGATTGTCACGCCCTGACCTTAGTATTCTTTGTTTTCTTTATTATTTTGGTTAGGTCAGGGTGTGATGAGGGTGATATTTGTGTTTTTTTCCTGTCTAGGGTTTTTGTATGTTTTATGGGGTTGTATCTGGTCTAGGTGTTTTTATGTCTATGGTTGCCTGGATTGGTTCTCAATCAGAGGCAGCTGTTTATCGTTGTCTCTGATTGGGGACCATATTTAGGTAGCCATATTCCATGGGTATTTCGTGGGTTATTGTCTATGTGTAGTTGCATGTCAGCACTCGTCGTTATAGCGTCACGGTCATTTTGTTGTTTGTTTAGTGTTCTTCCTTTTATTAAAGAAGAATGTACATCACGCTGCGCCTTGGTCTCCTCTATACGACGAATGTGACACAGATGTATTATTATACATGTGTTAAAAGGAATTTAATCTGTCAAAAGACAAGTTGCTGCTGACTTTCTGTTGAACTCCTCTCTTGGAAAAACCACAATATGGCAGATGAGTCTTTAGCTACAGTATCCCCCATGTTCTCATCAGGGATGGCAAACCCAGAGGGTTAATAATATGCTATAGGGAAAGGATTCTGTATGTTTAACTCACTGTCCACATGCCATATGGTCTTCGGTCCTGGGTTCAAATAACATTTGTTTTCATTCAAATACTTAAGATGCGCTCATTTCAGCTTTACTGGCACAACGGAACCAAATGGATAGTCCCACCAGGCATTCTAGCAGGCTGAATCAAACATTCAAAGTATTTGAAAGAAAACAAATACTATTTGAACCCATGTATGCGTCCAGCTGCAGACTGTGTGTTATGAACCAACAGAGAAAAGGTTAGAGAGAGAAAGAGAGAGCGCACCACCACCAGTTTGGCACACGACGGCAGGATGTTAAGTCATGGAGCTGCAACACAGTAAAAGCAGCCTGCAAACAAAGACTCCCTTATCCCTCTCTCTTCTACACCCGACCTCCTGTGTTTCATGTTGTCGTGGCTTTACTGGGCTATAGTAAACAATGGCTGCACGGGCCCTGCCAGAGGGAGTCCGGATGGTGAAAAGAACACAAGCCTAGAATGTGTTTGACATGTAGTGAGATGTAAATATTGTACAGTATAATTGTCACACACACCCAATTACCAGAGCGTGTGGGAGGCTGTAATTATAATACAGTTACATAAACTGTTTACCACAGACTGCATGTACCATACAGTACATACTGCAGATATACATAAGAGACCACTGCATTTGTCTTATGACCCAAAGTAGCACCAGATGACATAGTGAGAGAATGAGAGAATGAACAAGTATATAAAAAGCTGTCCCTGTGTGTGTATTAGTAGGAATGGAGGGTGGGTATAGTTTTAACACGGTTAAAATACTGACATTTAAAGGACATTGGGGACTGTGGGAAAGTATAGTGAGGGCAAGCACAGGGGGAAATTGTAGTACCCAATTATCATACTTGAGTAAAAGTAAAGATACCTTGATAGAAAATGACTAAAGTAAAATTCAAAATCACCAAGCAAAATTCTACTTGAGTACAAGTCTAAAAGTATTTGGTGTAAGTATCAAAAGTATATGTAAATATATAAATAATTTCATATGTTTTATATTAAGAAAACCAGACAACATTATTTTCTAGTTTTTTAAATTTACGGATAGCCAGGGGCACACTCCAACACTCAGAAATAATTTACAAATCAAGCATTTGTGTTTCGTGAATCCACCAGATTAGAGGCAGTAGGGATGACCATGTTCTCTTGATAAGTGTGTGAATTGTACCCGTTTCCTGTCCATCTAAGCATTCAAAAGGTAGCAAGTACTTTTAGGTGTCAGGAAAAATGTATGGAGTAAAAAGTCCATTATTTTCTTTAGGAATGTAGTGGAGTGAAAGTAAAAGTTGTCAAAAATATAAATAGTAAAGTAGAGATACCCCAAAAACAGACTTCATTAGTACTTTAAAGTATTTTTACTTAAGTACTTTACACCATTGAGTACTGCAGTGGTCAGACAACCTACCATGCCCTTACCACCGCCCTACTTGTACCAAAGGATCCAAATCCCTCAACTGGGGTCAGAGTTGACTCTCAAGTAGCCCCACCCCCAGATGTTTAAGTGTCTTCTCAAGCCTCTCAGTCTCTAAAGAATATACAGTGTGATGTCTGGCAAAGCGAGACCAGCTCCTCAGTTTCATATTGCATAGAGACCAACCTTAGTAGGATTTCTGCCTGTTGAAAACAGCTGGAAACTAAGACCTAAAGTTTTTTTTTGTCTCAAATTAATATGATCTTATAATAACCATGTAATTACAACACTTTAATAACATGTTATCGCTGCGATTCTGTGTTTGAGGATAACACATACAAGTACTGATCCTTTCAATTTTGAAGGCAAACTGTTACAAAACACACAATTCAATGAAAAATGTAAACAGGGCAGATCATTTACCATTCAACTTTATTGCCTAAGCTGCGAGTAATTGTGGCTGCTTGGTTGCTTGTACATAGGCCTATAAGAGGCGCCGGTTTCTGTATGTCATATATAACGATGATCAAAGTCCTTTAAAATTTCGACAGTAACCAATATGGCAATTACTGTGTCTGAGCCAGAGTTTCCATGTGTGGGTGTAAATGGAAGAGACACTTGGGGGAATTGAGAAGGTTCAGCTCATTTCTTGTAACTTGTCTGGAACCAGTTCAGAAGAGTCATCATTGCCTGCAGCGCTGACTCCAACAAGTTCATACTCAAATTACGCTGAGATTGCTGAATACTGAAAAATTGGTCAATTGCAGAATGTCAGAAAAACCTGAAGAGACATTAAGCACACTCGAATATCATAGTAGTCTTGAACAACCTTGTCAAACGGCCTCATTCTTAGCCAGCAGTGTTCAAAGTTCTCTGGTCTGGAAAATACTGGCCTGATATTATTTATATGTTAGTGTTAACATACCAACCAATAGAAAGATTCATCTTGATGGATGAAGGGAGAGGTTCTTAGACCGTATATAAATGCCTTTCTAAGCAGCATTGGTAGACAGATAATTCCCAGATAATTTTCTAAAACCCACCATTTTAGCCTTTAAATACCAGGATATATACACTGCTCAAAAAAATAAAGGGAACACTAAAATCCTAGATCTGAATGAATGAAATATTTGTATTAAATACTTTTTTCTTTACATAGTTGAATGTGCTGACAACAAAATCACATAAAAATGATCAATGGAAATCAAATTTATCAACCCATGGAGGTCTGGATTTGGAGTCACACTCAAAATTAAATTGGAAAACCACACTACAGGCTGATCCAACTTTGATGTAATGTCCTTAAAACAAGTCAAAATGAGGCTCAGTAGTGTGTGTGGCCTCCACGTGCCTGTGTGACCTCCCTAAAACGCCTGGGCATGCTCCTGATGAGGTGGCGGATGGTCTCCTGAGGGATCTCCTCCGAGACCTGGACTAAAGCATCCGCCAACTCCTGGACAGTCTGTGGTGCAACGTGGCGTTGGTGGATGGAGCGAGACATGATGTCCCAGATGTGCTCATTTGGATTCAGGTCTGGGGAACGGGCGGGCCAGTCCATAGCATCAATGCCTTCCTCTTGCAGGAACTGCTGACACACTCCAGCCACATGAGGCCTAGCATTGTCTTGCATTAGGAGGAACCCAGGGCCAACTGCACCAGCATATGGTCTCACAAGGGGTCTGAGGATCTCATCTCGGTACCTAATGGCAGTCAGGCTACCTCTTGCGAGCACATGGAGGGCTGTGCGGCCCCCCAAAGAAATGCTACCCCACACCATGACTGACCCACCGCCAAACCGGTCATGCTGGAGGATGTTGCAGGCAGCAGAACGTTCTCCACGGCGTCTCCAGACTGTCACGTCTGTTACATGTGCTCAGTGTGAACCTGCTTTCATCTGTGAAGAGCACAGGGCGCCAGTGGCGAATTTGCCAATCTTGGTGTTCTCTGGCAAATGCCAAACATCCTGCACGGTGTTGGGCTGTAAGCACAACCCCCACCTGTGGACGTCGGGCCCTCATACCACCCTCATGGAGTCTGTTTCTGACCGTTTGAGCAGACACATGCACATTTGTGGCCTGCTGGAGGTCATTTTGCAGGGCTCTGGCACTGCTCCTCCTGCTCCTTCTTGCACAAAGGCGGAGGTAGCGGTCCTGCTGCTGGGTTGTTGCCCTCCTACGGCCTCCTCCACGTCTCTTGATGTACTGGCCTGTGTCCTGGTAGCGCCTCCATGCTCTGGACACTACGCTGACAGACACAGCAAACCTTCTTGCCACAGCTCGCATTGATGTGCCATCCTGGATGAGCTGCACTACCTGAGCCACTTGTGTGGGTTGTAGACTCCGTCTCATGCTACCACTAGAGTGAAAGCACCGCCAGCTTTCAAAAGTGACCAAAACATCAGCCAGGAAGCATAGGAACTGAGAAGTGGTCTGTGGTTATCACCTGCAGAACCACTTCTTTATTGGGGGTGTCTTGCTAATTGCCTATAATTTCCACCTGTTGTCTGAAATTTATTGTCAATCAGTGTTGCTTCCTAAGTGGACAGTTTGATTTCACAGAAGTGTGATTGACTTGGAGTTACATTGTGTTGTTTAAGTGTTGCCTTTATTTTTTTGAGCAGTGTATGTTACCATTTTATCTATTGACATCAGATCTTCAGTAATTATCCTGGTTAGCGTGAAAGAAAGTCCCACACCCCAAATAGGCCTCTGTGCCTCCTATACCTTTGAGATACTAGATATCAACCTATCTAGGCAACCTGATACATGGAAATATTATTTTCAAACAGTAGAACATCCTTCAACAATATACTTCCAGCACTAAATCTGTGAATATTTATGGTCTAAGCCTTGGTAAAAATAAAGCAGAAGATCAGATAACCTTACCCTCTATTAATCAGTTGCCACTGACAACCAGGTATATTTTTTAGTTAAGTGGCACTTGACCAAAGAGGGTGATAAGGTAGCGGAAACATCCATGGGGATATTTTAGCCATTGTGTCCCCTATAGGCCTAAAAAAATGATTAAATAAGTGTGTTCTTTTGCATGAACACATTGTTTCCTGATGAATATGGATGTCTTTATGGCTTAACGCATAAAGTCAGTGACACATTAAACATCTGTATAACCTATCATGTCTTAATGCTTGACACAGACTCTTTTAAATCTAACGCAGGTCAATGGTCCCCCACTGGTAAATTCCCATAAGTCTATGTATGGTCACTTCTCAGTGTTGGGCAACGTATTCTCATTACCTTGACGCTTAGCCTTGGCAGAGCGCGCCGCTGGGGCAGTCTATTTAAAAGGCCAGTCGCCAGATGAGCAGCGAGCACAGCGCGAGCGGTAGCTGCTAGCGAGAGGATATCAACCCGTTGCGCACAGCTCTGTTCTGTTCAGGAGGAGGATGCGCATCTTCACTGTCATCTGGGCCATCTGCTTCTTCTTGAAGGAAGTGCAAGCGTGGGGCTTCAGAAATGGAATCTTTCATAACTCCATATGGTTGGGTAAATCATGTTTTCTTTTGTGATCTTGGGGTCCTTACTTTCCCAACAAGGATAGGCTACTTTTTGAACTGTTAAGCATTCCAACAACTGCTGTTGGAAACATTGGCTTTCTGTAGGACGTTCTCCTGAAAGATGTATGTGTTGTGTTTTACAATATGGTTATGGAATGTTCCGATGTAACGTTTAGCACAACAATGACACTGAATCTTTCAAAAAGTGTGGTATGGTTTTCTTTTGTTTTGGTTGCTTGTACATATAAGAGGCGCCGGTTTCTCTTTTGTTAATTGTATTTTACAATGGCCCACCCCGGCCTAACCCTACCCTAACCCGGACGACGCTGGGCCAATTGTGCGCCGCCTATGGGACTCCCTAACGCGGCTGGTTGTGATACAGCCCGGGAACGAACCCGTGTCTGTAGTGAAGCCTCTTTGATGTGTCTACAAACGTAGGCTAATTATCATTCATGTGTTAGAAAAAGTTTTGCTTTATATGTTCACTTCTCTAACGGGTCTTTATCTTCAACATAATCTCACAATCCTGCACAACATAGGCTATTTATATATATATGTTTTGCCTAAAAACATTTAGCATTAATTAACCCTGATAACACTTTGTCTACATCATTTTTACGGTTATGTTGTAACGCGATTAAATTGCACATATCACTATGGTGTGTGTTTGGGTAGAGGGCACAGTTGGAGACGGACAAATGTACGACTGTACACATGCATGAGCGTCTTGCAAAGCATGACTTCATTTTGTCTAAGGGAGGAGAAACACACATGAACTAGAAAGCTGTGCAAACTTCTGTGCAGAACATTCTTTCAGTGTTTATGTTAGGGCATAGCAATGAAAAAATAGGACAGAAAGTTTTGTCAGACTCCACATTTCTTGTGTAAAACAGAGACAGACCCACTCCTATAACATCTGCCCTTGACACACTGAGTTCATAGACCAGTCTGCTTATTTTCTAAAAATATTATATTGAAGACTGAATTTGGCCCAACCCATAGCTGCAGGAATTAAGGGTGCTGAGGCTGCTGCAGCACCCCAAAAAAATACATATAGATGTTTTTTTCTCACAAAAGTAGTGCACTGGGCCTATTTAAATTCCTGTATTAGCAGACCGATATAGCCCTTCTGCAGCACAGGCAAAACGTTTTTCCCACCCTCAAACTACTTTCAACGGAATGTGTTGTATAGGCTACTTCTGATAGAGTTAATGAGCTCGACTTGCCCATCAGGCCTACACACATCTGGAACACATAAACTAAACTGCATGTTTTCAGTAAAATATCTTGTAACCCAAACCCCCTATATCATTTGGTTAGACTAATAGTGAGACACACCACTCTCTAGGATTATAATGAAAATGAGGTACCACCTCACAAGGCACCTTTGAGGAAGAGGTTGACTAGTAGTTGCAAACATTGACTCGTAGCCAACTTGGACTGCACTACAAGTCCTACAAGGTCATGCATGCCTGATGTCAAAACGGGTTCAAAGGTGGACCCCCCATAGGGAATCACAGCAGTATGACCACTCCCGAGAGGGAGATTACAAACACTTAGCGTCTGTCCTAAGGCTTTCTATCCAACCACAACACGTTACAGAGTTGAAAGATGTTGGCCTATCCACCGTGGGTGTTTCATGTTTATTTTATTCCGCTATGAACTTCTTAGTCTGTATGCCACTTTGCTTGTTCTAGCTCCCCGAGAAGGATTCCCCCAATCTTGTTAAACATAATATTTTCCACTTGTTTTTCGGTTGCCTGGATACGTATCTTTGTGGTTGTGGCAGTGGGACACTACACAGGCATTGGCAGCATATCTGTCTATCTGTAGTGCTTTGATGGTGATAGCAGTGTTGACTGACTGAGTGGGACGTCTTTTTTTCTGGACAGAGCAAGCTGCTGGAGTCTACCACAGGGAATCGCGTAAAGGGAGATACCAGCTGACTTATAAGGAGGCCAAGACGGTGTGCAAATACGAAGGAGGAAATCTGGCCACTTACGATCAACTGGAGGCTGCTCGTCAAATAGGTGTACAATAATGTCCCTATCCTCCCAATCCCCCCAGTCCCCTCTTGTCCATGTCCTCCATCTCTCTCTCCCTCCCCCTGTGCTCTCTCTTTCTCGCTCTGTCTCAGTCTCTTTCTCTCTCTCCCCCTCTCTCTCTGAATTTACAAGGAAAGAGTCTGGAGGACTACAACTCAGAAGCAGCATAATGTTGCCAATTGGATTCTGTCAATGTCAATGCAGACTTTCAAAATAAGCAGTGGCAACTAATGAGTGGCCCCTGAGCCCTGAGTTTACAAAATGCCATTATCACTGTTGATTAACGATGCCTTATCAGTTTGCCTAAGAGCACTAATAATTAAACAGTTTAAATTATCCGACCATGTGTTCACTGGACAAGCAATGCCAGGAAAAAGTGTGTTTATCTTGCCTTTCTCCCATGAAATCAATCAAAGATGTCTTGCCACTACACTACAGCCTGTTGCTCTGTGGGACTTCAGCCGGTCCCAATCTGCTCCCCACCCTTTCCCCTTGGCCCTAACCCTTCGATGTCTGTAGATCTGAAAGGTATATACATGTAAGCAGTATACTGCAGGGGGGTGTTGTTTTCACCATATTTCCTACACTTTACAAATCAAACATCAAAGGTTTAGGGTCAAGGAGAAGGGTTATAGGTAGTGAATTGGTACCAGCTTGAGACGTCTTCCCAGTATAGTAAGAACAGTAACACCTTTCTGGATGGCTTATGTTAACATTACCATGGCAGGCAAACTGTAGCCAGACCAGGCCCTGTCTTGGGAAACCACCACTTGTATGTCTGTGGTTAAAGCAGAGCTGCCCCATGGCCAATTATCCTAGGAGGTCTGAGTTTGTCTCCCCTGCATTTCCTGACTGACTGTGGTCCACTGATTGTGACTGGAGGCTTTTTTTAGATACATTGGAGTTCATTATGCGTTACCCCCACCACCCATCCACATCCCCACATCAATGGTCCGCTTGTAATTGCAGATGCAAAGTCAGTGGAAGCCACATTTTTGACAGGGACCGTAGCATTTCCAAAGACAGGGTTTTGTTTTGAGAATACGAGCAAGACGAATGGCTTGTGGTAACCCAATATGGCCATGGATCTTCTGTAAGAGTGTTTTATCTGTGGTACTAAGAGGCGGATGCCAGTTCTAGAAACCAAGCTCTCTTATGATTTTACCAATATGACACTCTTAGCCCAAAACTTTGCAAATTCAGTTTCTTACTCTTTGTCCCTTCCTAGGTTTTCACGTGTGTGCGGCTGGGTGGTATGACAAAGGTCGTGTAGGCTACCCTATCGTCAAAGCTGGTGCCAACTGTGGTTTTGGGAAGGTTGGTGTCATCGACTACGGGTACAGGCTGAACAAGAGTGAAAGATGGGACGTCTACTGCTACAACCCCAACTGTGAGTAGTGAACAGAACTGGTTTCAAATTATATTCCAAATCATTTCAAATTCTCGATCTGTGATTGATTGAACTGACTGTTGCAAATGGAACCAATAGAACATTTTTAAAAGTGCAAACTTCAACCACCTGACTCTCCAGGCAGGCTAAAGAAAACGCTCAAAGTATTTGAAGGATTTCAAATAATATTTGAACCCGTCTGCTTGTATGACAAATGGAGGTTTAGGCAATCCTGGGTGTGTTGGTTTAACAGTTTAATCGACCATGAGTCTCCACCATATGAGATGAGTGTGTGGTTGAGTCAGACAGACATTGGTTTCTAAGGGGCGAGGTTAAGGACACACAGGGTCAGAGTTGTAAAGTTGATTGTGGTCCATGACATGTAGGCTAACGTACTAGTGGGACACATTGATGACTGTACATGGGCAGGGGGGGCTGTGGTTTGGATAAAGACCTCATAAGAACTCCCAACATGAGTAAGGCAGGACACTGGAGTAGTAACAGTGATAACTGTAACTGAGATAGTCTGGCCTATGAGTGATGGGGTGACGTACAGCTGTAGACACTCCAGATGATTCACCAAAGCCTTGCAGATGAAGCGAGACCTGAATGCCTTTGAGCTGTCATGATGGACGACAGGAGGGAAAGGAACGCCAACAACCAACTAAATGGTGATTAATTTCATAAAGATTGTCTCTAACTGGGCTCATACATGGAGATGAAGATTGTTTTCTTGTTGAAAGATATTTAGCTTCCTATCCATCTCAGTATATCTGGAAAGGGTTGCAAATGCAATATTATTAATATAAACACCCGGCATAACTGCCTGTGACATTTTTAAGAGGTTTGGTAAGGTTTCAGGAGTGGCTCTAAAGTGTGCATCCATGCCAATATGCTTCTGGAGAGAGCCAACAGAGGCTGGACTGTTTAATGGTGTCTCAGTCTTATAGAATGGTGAGGCAGATAATTACACAAGTCTGTGGATGAGGCAAAGAAACACCTCTAGGTGTGAAGCCAACAAGGAACACTAAATACCCAATGACTGGGACTTCTCTCTAGACGATGAACATTTTTGTACTGTAGAATGACGAGGCAAAGCAACATGTTCAGGTTTAAATCCAACAAGGAACACACTGAACTCTTAATGGTCTAACTTGTCTGTAGATGATATGAAAATCTAATACTTTACGTCATGTGGTAAGAACCCAGTCTTTAAACTGTAACTCTTTGGGACATACAGTCAAAGCCAAAGGTTTTGAGAATTACACAAATATTAATTTCCACAAAGTTTGCTGCTTCAGTGTCTTTAGATATTTTTGTCAGATGTTACTATGGAATACTGAAGTATAATTACAAGCATTTCATGTCAAAGGTTTTTATTGACAATTACATGAAGTTGATGCAAAGAGTCAATATTTGCAGTGTTGACCCTTCTTTTTCAAGACCTCTGCAATCCGCCCTGGCATGCTGTCAATTAACTTCTGGGCCACATCCTGACTGATGGCAACCCATTCTAGCATAATCAATTCTTGGAGTTTGTCAGAATTTGTGGGTTATTGTTTGTCCACCCGCCTCTTGAGGATTGACCACAAGTTCTCAATAGGATTAAGGTCTGGGGAGTTTCCTGGCCATGGACCCAAAATATCAATGTTTTGTTCCCCCCAGCCAATTAGTTATCACTTTTGCCTTATGGCAAGGTTCTCCATCATGCTGGAAAAGACATTGGTCGTCAACAAACTGTTCCTGGATGGTTGGGAGAAGTTGCTCTCGGAGGATGTGTTGGTATCATTCTTTATTCATGGCTGTGTTCTTAGGCAAAATTATGAGTGAGCCCACTCCCTTGGCTGAGAAGCAACCCCACACATGAATGGTCTCAGGATGCTTTACTGTTGGCATGACACAGGACTGATGGTAGCGCTCACCTTCTCTTCTCCGGATGCCCCAAACAATCGGAAAGGGGATTCATCAGAGAAAATGACTCTACCCCAGTCCTCAGCAGTCCAATCCCTGTACCTTTTGCAGAATATCAGTCTGTCCCTGATGTTTTTCCTGGAGAGAAGCAGCTTCTTTGCTGCCCTTCTTGACACCAAGCCATCCTCCAAAAGTCTTCGCCTCACTGTGCGTGCAGATGCACTCACACCTGCCTGCTGCCATTCCTGAGCAAGCTCTGTACTGGTGGTGCCCCGATCCCACAGCTGAATCAACTTTAGGAGACGGTCCTGGCGCTTGCTGGACTTTCTTGGGCGCTCTGAAGCCTTCTTCACAACAATTGAATGGCTCTCCTTGAAGTTCTTGATGATCCGATAAATGGTTGATTTAGGTACAATCTTACTGGCAGAAATATCCTTGTCTGTGATGCCCTTTTTGTGCAAAGCAATGATAACGGCACGTGATTCCAAGCACCACCCTCCTATTGAAGCTTCCAGTCTGTTATTTGAACTCAATCAGCATGACAGAGTGATCTCCAGCCTTGTCCTTGTCAACACTCACACCTGTGTTAACGAAAGAATCACTGACATGATGTCAGCTGGTCCTTTTGTGGCAGGGCTGAAATGCAGTGGAAATGTTTTTGGGGGATTCAGTTCATTTGCATGGCAAAGAGGGACTTTGAAATTCACCTGATCACTCTTCATAACATTCTGGAGTATATGCAAATTGCCATCATACAAACTGAGGCAGCAGACTGTGAAAATTAATATTTGTGTCATTCTCAAAACTTTTGGCCACGACTGTACAGTAAGACCTTTATCCAGATATTGTAAATAACACTTACACCTCATTTTAAAATGAATCATGACAAAACAGCTGTATTGGGACCTGTCATGATGTTTTCATGGTGGAGAATGATGCATGACCACGTTTGGAGTTGGCAGCACATGTGACGACCGTACTCAACATGGAAGAGGTTGCCTCATTGGATGAGATAGCTGCCTTAAGATACTACCTGTGTCCCAAATGGCACCATATTTCCTTATTAGTGCACTAGTTTTTGACATAGCACTCTGGTCAAAAGTAATGCACTAAATAGGTAATAGGGTGCCATTTAGGGCACAGCCACTCATTGTCCCCATAATTGCCTGTGACTTAGAGGATGTATTGGTCGCATTTCATCGATGAATTGCATAAAACAGCTCCTAAATACAATAATTTTCCCTTTACAAATCCAAGGGATCTAGAGCTTTTCAGTTCATTTAATCCAAACTGCTCATTTCATTTTCTTCATTCAAATGACAAAGAAGTCTCTTTTCCCATTTCTAACTTCATTCAGTGGTCACATCACACGTGAAAGAGAACAAAACAAGCAAAACAAGCAGCCTTTATTTTAATGTATCATAATGCATATGTTGATAGCACATGTAACAAACACACTGATGTAAAACACTGAGTTTTAATAAACTTGTTATGTCTACAGCATTACTATTAACAGTCTAGTAACAGCCATTGTGCAGAATATTCTCTTCACTTTATTATTTACAATCAGCTAAGGAAAGCGACTAATTGAAAGTCCTCTGGATCTATTTTAGTTTATTAGTTATGCTTATTATTTTGTTCTTTCTATTTGATCTGTTACACTATATCTATCATTTCTAATATAACATTTCCTCATCCTGTCTCCTCCTCTCTCATGGTCCACAGCGAAGGAGTGTGGAGGAACTCTGACAGACCAGCAGAAGATCATCCAGTCACCTGGTTACCCAGAGGAGTACCAAGATGAGCAGATCTGCTACTGGCACATCCGTGTACGCTATGGACATAGGATACGCCTGCATTTCCTGGAGTTCGACGTGGAGGAGGACACGTCCTGTCTAGCAGACTACCTGGAGATCTATGACAGCTATGACGACGTCTCTGGCTTTGCCGGGAGGTGAGGATCCAGCTTTTGATTGAATGTGCCTTTGCATTATGTTTTAATTTGTTGAGTTTACATTGTATGGTTGATTCAGGGTTGTTACAGTCTTATCCAAGATGTCAGAAAGGTGCATTGTACTAAATGTATTGATACTCATATAGACTCACAAGACTCATAAGACTCTCTTTTCACACAACATACTGTCATAACGTAGGCTACTGTCCTCTAGTTGTGTTTCGTATGACCATTTTGTCAACATGTTACTCTACAATCAAATAAATACATTTATTATTTCCAGGTACTGTGGAGATTACTTACCAGATGACTTAATTAGCACAGGTATGAAACAAACACATTCCTATTTTATTACCATATTATGATGAATATTCATTATTATAGATCAAGAAGTTACTGTATATTTCTGCCAAGGATTAAAGCAAATGTACACAAGAGGAGGTGTGTTGTGACTTTTTTAGTACGGCTGTGCTGCGGTTGTAGGCATGAGGCAAAACCCTTTTTTAATCATCAATTGTTTATCGATTTTCTAGTTATAATGGTTTTCTTTGATAAACTATGTCCACATTTCAAATATCAGGACAGGAGGTATTATCAGTACTTTATACACATAGCAATATATCCATTTAGACTTGGAAATCACTGGCCACTGGCCACCATTTAATAATGGAACATTGAATAATGTTTACATATTTTGCATGACTCATATCGTAATTATATACTGTTTTCTATCCTATTCTACTGTATCTTAGTCTATGCCACTTTGACATTGCTCGTGCAAGTATTTATATATTCTTAATTCCATTCCTTTACTTTAGATTGTGTATATTGTTAGATATTACTTGTTAGATATTACTGCATTGTTGGAGCTAGAAACACAAGCATTTCGCAACACCCACAATAACATCTGCTAAACACTTGTATATGACAAATAAAATGTGATTTGATATATCCACATAGCAAATATCCAAATGTCACCTTTCCCCGTTTCTCTCTCCCACAGGGAATGTGATGACACTAAAGTTCCTGTCCGATGCCTCTGTAGTGGCAGGAGGCTTCCAGCTGGAGTACATTGCTGTGAACTCTTCTCTTCACCACTTCCAGAATGACAGCAGCTACTACTTCACTTGACAAATTATTTAATAGATGTTTTTTATGTTAATGTTTCCTATTGTATTTATAATGTTGTCGTTTTTACTCATGTAATTGATGTGTGTATCCTTGTTGTCTTCAAGGGAAAGCAAATAAATGCTGTATTAAATGTATAACCTCACATGTTGAATGTTTTATTTGATTTGGGTGTTGTTGAGTTTGTCACTACTGTACTTCAATGTCCCTCCCCATCCTTATCATTGTTTAGTATGATCATCAAGTTTTGAATGGAGTTATTCAGTAAATAATGTTGTAGCACAATTTTGGGATGTTCAGTGAAATTAATTTTCACCAATTTGGGACATTGTCAATGGAAAGACAATACATGATTCTACAATTACCTGATTAGGCTTATATAGCACAGAGTAATAGGGAGTTAGTTATCAGTATATTTGGATATAGGCTTTATTATTCTGCAAATGTAGACAAAAAAAAATCAAATAAAAAGAGCATTTGCAGGATTTGCATTTATGCTTAAAAAATATTAAATATCCTATATTACAAGAAGATAAAGATATATCACATTTGAAATTTTGTGAAAAGTATATTAGGATATATTGCTATGTGCATAAAGTACTGATAACACCTCCTGTCTTGATATGTAAAATGTGGACACAGTTTGAGACTACGATCAAAGCTTTTCAAGAAACAGAATCTTTTGTGTTCTGCTCAGAGTGGGCGGTCCGTGCGTCGGGTCATAGGTGACTTTCAGACTGCGTACTAGTTTCGCGCCAGCGTTTTCGCGGGGAGAGGAAACTACACTGGGAGAGTCAGAGAGAAAGAAAATACGTAAACTATTTGCTGAAATAAGATAATATCGCGTATACTTGCAGTATATTATTGGCGTTGATGGTATCATTTTCTTTGATCGTTTGTGTTCTTTCAGGAATTGCAAGGTGAGGAAGTGCATTTGGCTGTGTTTTGTTTGTATTTTCGCGCGATCCGAGGGAGTAGCTTGCTAGAAGTAAAATATTCGTGAGCAATTGCAAGTTAGATAGTTAGCTACCTGTATTAGTTTTGACAGTATTGCCATTCAACATTATTTAGTAAGTTGAGAATGTGTGTATATTTGGTATTATATATATGTTTTGTAGATGGCTAGTTAGCAAACCAGTTAGCTAATGTTGTGGCTACCTAGCTAACCAGCTCACTTCAGATAGTTTTGAGCAATTTTTTAAATATATTTTTTTAATAAGTTAGTATTAAGCTTATAGGTGTCCAGTCCTGTATGTTGAACAGCTAATAATGCCCTCTACTTAGAAGGGTAGCTAGCTAAGAGGATTGAAGAGTAAGTACAGTTCAGGGATGTTTTGATTCTGGCAGTGATGCCCAGCCTGACCCCTCGTACTCACATGGAAGGATACACGCTTACACATTCATCTCGTAGCAACTGTGTCAAACAACATGCACATATCCAAATAAAAAATATGAATCCAAAACTCTACTCTAGTTATCTAGCAACCTAAACAAAAACACCCGTTGAGGCAGAGATGGAACATTGTCACAGTGTCTGTCTCAACATCCTCTCCCAGCAGGGTTTGAGTGAGGAACCAGGATGATGGCGATGGTGCCTCATACCAGCTCAGGTTTCCTTCCTCTGCTGGAATCTCTGGAGGATAGCACAGCTGGACAACCGGAGCAGACCGAAGCCTACCTCACTATTGCCAAGTAGGTGCTTTAGTTGGACATGCGTAGCCTGTAAGGGGACGTTGTTATCCCTAGATGCTGATCTAAGATCATGTCAGGTGTATATTCTTCTCTCTAATGAGCTATGGTAGGGGGTAGATCTGTGTCTTGTGTAACTCTATATAAGATGCCTAATTTTCTATTGTAAATGTACACTGTAATTCCTGGGTCTGACTTGTCTTTTCAGTCGTCTCAGTGGAGATGATGGAACACAATTCCTCCCTGCAGTAGTAAAGCACTTTCCACGTTTGGGTAAAACTTTCCAGGTGAGTGCTTGCTTTATGTGAAGAATATTTATAAAGCAGTACATTTACATTTTTTAAACTTTAATTAACATAGGGATACTGTCATAAATGTCCACTTGTAAAGCTATTGTCATGTTGTTTTAGACCCATATCTCCAGTCAGAATGCAGAGCTGAGCCAAGCTGCCCTGCAGGCCCTGGGGTTCTGTGTGTTTCATGTCCACGTTGTCTCTGCTATCTCAGGTACTGAACAAGTAGAGCACTTCATAGGTTTACATGGGACAAGTGTAACTGGCATGGATAAGCCTAGTCCTAGACTAAGAAGCACTAATCCAGATTTACATTGAAACTACTTTATACTCCAAAGGTAGACTTCATTTAGACCCCAATAGAATTCTAGAATGCAGCTGTAGATTACTGAGAATTCTCTTTTTCTCACACATTTCAAGCAGATATGGCTCAAAAACAAAGCGCTTGTAATTGTCGTTTGTTGACTTAGTTTTAAGGAGCACAACCTCTTTGATATGACCCCACATTCATGTCAATAGGAATAACACTAATTTTGTTTCCCTTTATGTAATAACACTCACTATAAAAAGAATAACACACAACTAAAACCCTGGAGTAATTAAATTACTCACTCAAAATGTACTAAGTATAATATATTGTAAATATTATTTACATGTATGAAAAATAATCCATGATGTGACCAGAGTACAATATTTAGAAAGTATTTCAAAACCCACACAAAGTAGGTTATTTGATCAGCAATTATTCTTACTTCTGTAACAGTGTAAAAATACAAACAATTATTCAGACTATTTCAAAATCTATATAACCTCTCTCAATAAGATTTAGTACAGATCAGGCCTGACACGAAAGGTAGAAATAGTAACTTGGGTGACGACAATTCAGTGAATGCAAGTATTAGATAGACAGACCGATAAAGAGAGAAGATACAAAACAACTGTTCAGGGACAATATAAAAAAGTACACCATTTCCGTAATAAGATTTGTAGGTTAAATTCATATCACACTCACTTGAGTGTTTGGATTTAGCCTTCAACATGCCATAAAACATATTGAAGCTCAGCCCCATCCTACAAAGTGGCGGGTGTATAAAGTTGAGCACACAGCCATGCGATCTCCATTGACAAACATTGGAAGTAGAATGGCCTTACTGAAGAGCTCAGTGACTTTCAACGTGGCACCGTCATAGGATGCCACCTTTCCAACAAGCCAGTTTGTAAAATTTCTGCCCTGCTAGAGCTGCCCCGATTAAGTGACCGCATCGCCAGTGACGCATAATGTTGCCTCCAATTCTTGTTTTCTTGCCTGACAGCCTAACTACAGAGTTCGCCAGTGTTAGTTGATTAGTGACAAAGCTGGGACAGTTTCCAACTGAATTGTATCGGTAGAAACGGGACAAAACAAACAACTTGTTACTTGGCTATTTAAAGAAATATCACCACAACTCTATCATATGAGCTCCACTGCGCGGGCGTCAACCATAACACGACAGCTACGCTGTCAAATAATAGGAAAACAAGGCAATGTATAGCCTACGAATATCTTTACCTAGTGAACAGGACAAACCATGACTTAATCCCAACAGATAAACACAAACTACTCCAATCTCAATTTCGGTGGCTTGCTAGCTGCTTGTCTGTATGGCTGACTAGTGAAAGTGACAGCTGAGCTCGGTGCTTCGAAAGCTCAGCATTAATTTACCGCCACAGTACTTTTCTTGCCCGACAAGCAGCGGGGGCTCTTTCCATATGGATTACATTGGTAGGATCAAGACAAAACAACCAATTAGTTAGCGGAGTATATATAGCCCAACACTGCAACTATTCCCGTGAGACAGAGAGCAATCATTTGAGCTCCTGCCTCACAGCTGATGTGCTCACCTGGCTGTACCAAACATGTGATCATGACAGGATTTGCTAATCAGAGAGCAGCATCAAACATCAACAACACCAAGCATATATCTGCTGTTGCTCTTGTTTCACTCACCTCGACATCATCACTTTCAAAGTGCAAAGACGTGTCTGAATCCGTATCGCCAAACGACACAGAATACAGCCTCTTCCACTGAAAAGTTGTGGCCGCTCCGTCATTTTGAGTAATTAAGTGATGTTGTTTATTTTAAAAGTCAAATGACAGCATGCCCGAGCATATTTTCTCGATAATGACAGATATTTTTCTTTATCTATGTTCTGGAAACAAGCCTGTAATGTATGATAAGGATGAAGATAATGTGATTTGTAATCCTCTCTTTCTCTCCCTTTCCCCACAGCTAATTTTGCAGAGGAGATATTGTCAGCACTTTCCTCTCTGGTGGTGAAGTCCACAGACAAGAACACATGCACACGAGCATTATGGGTAATTTCCAAACAGAACTTCCCTACAGAGGTGGTGGCCAAGAAGGTTCCAGAGATCCTGGGGGCCCTGGAGTGTGTGCGGACGAGAGAAGACATCCAGTCTGTAGTTATGGAGCACGAGTCTCTGAATGTTGTCATAAGGTATACAAACCCATCCACTCACGTACTCCTACCTCGTAATCAATAGCTTTGGTTGGGTGTATGACCCTCATTTAGGAAAGCACCATTTAATGGTTCAGCGTGATAACGCTGACATTAAGCAGATGGATGTTACAGTACTTTATCTGGCTCAACATTCTGTCTCTGTTTTGGCTTGTGTTCATAGCTCTCTGGGCTGGAGGAGACTGTCCTGACTTTATTTCAGTGATCATCAGCACTTTCTCTGTCATGAAACACTCTCTCTGTGGTCAGTTTGTTGGAGCAGGCCTCGGCCCAGATGGGTGAGGATGCAGTACAGTGGGCCAAGCTGGTCATCCCCCTGGTGGTCCACTCTGCCTCTAAGGTGCGCCTGCGGGCGGCAGCAGCCCTGGAGATGGGCCTGCCTCTACTTCTGGAGAAACAGAAGGAGGTGGCTGCCATCGTAGAACCTCTCATGTCCTCAGTGAGTCTTTACTCTGTCATTGTGTCTAGGCCAGGTTACTGTCAAATCACTTTGTGACAACTGCTGATGTAAAAACTGCGCTAGAAATGCGTTTGATTGAAATGGAAGGTTTGGAAATGCAGCACATCAAACGCAGCATGTTTCATGCAGGTTTCTTCACATTCCGACATCATTTATCTTGTTTCACTCCAGAAACTCATCCCAGAGCTCCAGAAACTGTTCTCCACGAAGAACGAGACCAACGTGCTGAAACTCTGGCCGTTGTTTGTCAGGCTCCTGGGGAAGGTAAGGCTCGGTCATTCTTTATGGTTTGAAACCTGCACCATTTACTACTAATTCGCTACGTATCTACTACGTATTGGTTAGGGAGGGAATTTGGCAGTGCATGTAATGATCTGCTTGGCTCTTCAAAAGTTGTATTGAAACACTGTAAATTGTGTTCCATCCCACAGCTGCTCCATAGAGGTGGTCCCTTCATCAACTCCCTGCTTGGCCTGGAGGAACTGGGCTTCCGTAGCTCCTCCCCAAACATCAAGAAGACCGCCTTCATCGCTTGGAAGAGCCTGATTGACAATTTCGCACTCAACCCAGGTGTGTACAAGAAAACAGCATGCTTTGACTTAATACAGTTGAATTGAGTTGCTGCTTTTTAGTCTATACTTTCACCGGCTGTTTTACTTTAAAATGTATTTTAATCGAGGTTTCTATGACCTGGTTTATAAGATACTCTAGTAAACTTCCACTGAGTCCTCACACATTATTTTCTATGTCGATCATGTGCTAAGAGACTTGAGTTAGGAACGTTTAGTAAAATACTACTCCTCCAATGGAAAACTATGAGGACCACTCAATAACCGTTGAACATGTTACTTTATGTATTCGTGGTTTAGTTCTATACCAGGGGTCTCCAATCTGTCCTAGCATGAGAGCTACTTTTAAATGATGAAACATGTCGTGAGCTACTTGTACATTTTTTTCCCCCAGCTTTCAAATAGGCCCTCTGTATTTTCCAGAATTCCCTTTTCTGTTACATTTCTCTGTTTTGAACAGTAATATTTGATGTGAGTCCATGTCAGTGGTAAAATTGCATCAAAGACCATTTGTGTTTATTATGATATTTGGTCTACACCCCTTTAATTGTGAGTTCTGCAGGCTAGGATTGTACTGGTTTAGCCATGTTTTTTTATGCTGCATATTTCATGACAGAGATTGTGAAACAAAAGCCCAGGTAAGCCTACTCTGCAGTTAACTTTTAACTGAAAGTTTTAGGGAGGGTCTACCAACCCAGAAAGTTATCATGACAGCTAACTGGTTACACAAAGTGAATGATTGACAAATGCGCGCAACACAAACATACAGGGAAATACTGCTGAAAATGAATTGGCAGATAATGTGACTTTTTTAAAATTGTATTTATTTTTTGCCAATTATGGCTAGCTAGGGGTGTAGATCCCTGTTCTATATGGACTGTAACTGTCTGCCTGTCTCCTCTGTACTGTAGAGATCCTGTTCTATACGGACTGTAACTGTCTCCTCTGTACTGTGGAGATCCTGTTCTATACGGACTGTAACTGTCTCCTCTGTACTGTAGAGATCCTGTTCTATACGGACTGTCTCCTCTGTACTGTAGAGATCATGTTCTATAAAGACTGTCTCCTCTGTACTGTAGATATCCTGTTCTATACAGACTGTCTCCTCTGTACTGTAGAGATCATGTTCTATACGAACTGTCTCCTCTGTACTGTAGAGATCCTGTTCTAAACGGACTGTCTCCTCTGTACTGTAGAGATCCTGTTCTATACGGACTGTCTCCTCTGTACTGTAGAGATCCTGTTCTATACGGACTGTAACTGTCTGCCTGTCTCCTCTACTGTAGAGATCCTGTTCTATACGGACTGTAACTGTCTCCTCTGTACTGTAGAGATCCTGTTCTATACGGACTGTAACTGTCTGCCTGTCTCCTCTACTGTAGAGATCCTGTTCTATACGGACTGTAACTGTCTCCTCTGTACTGTAGAGATCCTGTTCTATACGGACTGTAACTGTCTCCTCTGTACTGTAGAGATCCTGTTCTATACGGACTGTAACTGTCTGCCTGTCTCCTCTACTGTAGAGATCCTGTTGTATACGGACTGTAACTGTCTCCTCTGTACTGTAGAGATCCTGTTGTATACGGACTGTAACTGTCTCCTCTGTACTGTGGAGATCCTGTTCTATACGGACTGTAACTGTCTCCTCTGTACTGTAGAGATCCTGTACTATACAGACTGTAACTGTCTCCTCTGTACTGTAGAGATCCTGTTCTATACGGACTGTAACTGTCTCCTCTGTACTGTAGAGATCCTGTTGTATACGGACTGTAACTGTCTCCTCTGTACTGTAGAGATCCTGTGCAGTGCCAAGCGTCTAAAGTTGCTGCTGCAGCCCCTCAGCTCCATCCAGGTGAGGACTGAGGCCCTGCTGCTCACCAAGCTGGAGGTCTGGTGGTACCTGGTGGTCAAACTGGGAGCCAACCTGCCCGCACATTTTGAACAGGTACTGCTCGTGTTTCTCCTACTGCTTTATGTACATGTTTATACTGCACATTTTGAACAGCTACTGCTCGTGTTTCTCCTACTGCTTTATGTACATGTTTATACTGCACATTTTGAACAGGTACTGCTCGTGTTTCTCCTACTGCTTTATGTACATGTTTATACTGCACATTTTGAACAGCTACTGCTCGTGTTTCTCCTACTGCTTTATGTACATGTTTATACTGCACACTTTGAACAGGTACTGCTCGTGTTTCTCCTACTGCTTTATGTACATGTTTATACTGCACATTTTGAACAGGTACTGCTCGTGTTTCTCCTACTGCTTTATGTACATGTTTATACTGCACATTTTGAACAGGTACTGCTCGTGTTTCTCCTACTGCTTTATGTACATGTTTATACTGCACATTTTGAACAGGTACTGCTCGTGTTTCTCCTACTGCTTTATGTACATGTTTATACACTGCACATTTTGAACAGGTACTGCTCGTGTTTCTCTTACTGTTTTATGTACATGTTTATACTGCACATTTTGAACAGGTACTGCTCGTGTTTCTCCTACTGCTTTATGTACATGTTTATACTGCACATTTTGAACAGGTACTGCTCGTGTTTCTCCTACTGCTTTATGTACATGTTTATACTGCACATTTTGAACAGGTACTGCTCGTGTTTCTCCTGCTTTATGTACATGTTTATACTGCACATTTTGAACAGGTACTGCTCGTGTTTCTCCTACTGCTTTATGTACATGTTTATACTGCACATTTTGAACAGCTACTGCTCGTGTTTCTATTATGTACATGTTTATACTGCACATTTTGAACAGGTACTGCTCGTGTTTCTCCTACTGCTTTATGTACATGTTTATACTGCACATTTTGAACAGGTACTGCTCGTGTTTCTCCTACTGCTTTATGTACATGTTTATACTGCACATTTTGAACAGGTACTGCTCGTGTTTCTCTTACTGTTTTATGTACATGTTTATACTGCACATTTTGAACAGGTACTGCTCGTGTTTCTCCTGCTTTATGTACATGTTTATACTGCACATTTTGAACAGGTACTGCTCGTGTTTCTCCTGCTTTATGTACATGTTTACACTGCACATTTTGAACAGCTACTGCTCGTGTTTCTCCTACTGCTTTATGTACATGTTTATACTGCACATTTTGAACAGGTACTGCTCGTGTTTCTCCTGCTTTATGTACATGTTTATACTGCACATTTTGAACAGGTACTGCTCGTGTTTCTCCTGCTTTATGTACATGTTTATACTGCACATTTTGAACAGGTACTGCTCGTGTTTCTCCTGCTTTATGTACATGTTTATACTGCACATTTTGAACAGGTACTGCTCGTGTTTCTCTTACTGTTTTATGTACATGTTTATACTGCACATTTTGAACAGGTACTGCTCGTGTTTCTCCTACTGCTTTATGTACATGTTTATACTGCACATTTTGAACAGGTACTGCTCGTGTTTCTCCTACTGCTTTATGTACATGTTTATACTGCACATTTTGAACAGGTACTGCTCGTGTTTCTCCTACTGCTTTATGTACATGTTTATACTGCACATTTTGAACAGGTACTGCTCGTGTTTCTCCTACTGCTTTATGTACATGTTTATACACTGCACATTTTGAACAGGTACTGCTCGTGTTTCTCTTACTGTTTTATGTACATGTTTATACTGCACATTTTGAACAGGTACTGCTCGTGTTTCTCCTACTGCTTTATGTACATGTTTATACTGCACATTTTGAACAGGTACTGCTCGTGTTTCTCCTACTGCTTTATGTACATGTTTATACTGCACATTTTGAACAGGTACTGCTCGTGTTTCTCCTGCTTTATGTACATGTTTATACTGCACATTTTGAACAGGTACTGCTCGTGTTTCTCCTACTGCTTTATGTACATGTTTATACTGCACATTTTGAACAGCTACTGCTCGTGTTTCTATTATGTACATGTTTATACTGCACATTTTGAACAGGTACTGCTCGTGTTTCTCCTACTGCTTTATGTACATGTTTATACTGCACATTTTGAACAGGTACTGCTCGTGTTTCTCCTACTGCTTTATGTACATGTTTATACTGCACATTTTGAACAGGTACTGCTCGTGTTTCTCTTACTGTTTTATGTACATGTTTATACTGCACATTTTGAACAGGTACTGCTCGTGTTTCTCCTGCTTTATGTACATGTTTATACTGCACATTTTGAACAGGTACTGCTCGTGTTTCTCCTGCTTTATGTACATGTTTACACTGCACATTTTGAACAGCTACTGCTCGTGTTTCTCCTACTGCTTTATGTACATGTTTATACTGCACATTTTGAACAGGTACTGCTCGTGTTTCTCCTGCTTTATGTACATGTTTATACTGCACATTTTGAACAGGTACTGCTCGTGTTTCTCCTGCTTTATGTACATGTTTATACTGCACATTTTGAACAGGTACTGCTCGTGTTTCTCCTGCTTTATGTACATGTTTATACTGCACATTTTGAACAGGTACTGCTCGTGTTTCTCTTACTGTTTTATGTACATGTTTATACTGCACATTTTGAACAGGTACTGCTCGTGTTTCTCCTACTGCTTTATGTACATGTTTATACTGCACATTTTGAACAGGTACTGCTCGTGTTTCTCCTGTTTTATGTACATGTTTACACTGCACATTTTGAACAGGTACTGCTCGTGTTTCTCCTGCTTTATGTACATGTTTATACTGCACATTTTGAACAGGTACTGCTCGTGTTTCTCTTACTGTTTTATGTACATGTTTATACTGCACATTTTGAACAGGTACTGCTCGTGTTTCTCTTACTGTTTCATGTACATGTTTATACTGCACATTTTGAACAGGTACTGCTCGTGTTTCTCCTACTGCTTTATGTACATGTTTATACTGCACATTTTGAACAGGTACTGCTCGTGTTTCTCCTGCTTTATGTACATGTTTATACTGCACATTTTGAACAGGTACTGCTCGTGTTTCTCTTACTGTTTTATGTACATGTTTATACTGCACATTTTGAACAGGTACTGCTCGTGTTTCTCTTACTGTTTTATGTACATGTTTATACTGCACATTTTGAACAGGTACTGCTCGTGTTTCTCCTGCTTTATGTACATGTTTATACTGCACATTTTGAACAGGTACTGCTCGTGTTTCTCCTGCTTTATGTACATGTTTATACTGCACATTTTGAACAGGTACTGCTCGTGTTTCTCCTGCTTTATGTACATGTTTACACTGCACATTTTGAACAGGTACTGCTCGTGTTTCTCCTGTTTTATGTACATGTTTATACTGCACATTTTGAACAGGTACTGCTCGTGTTTCTCCTGTTTTATGTACATGTTTATACTGCACATTTTGAACAGGTACTGCTCGTGTTTCTCCTGCTTTATGTACATGTTTATACTGCACATTTTGAACAGGTACTGCTCGTGTTTCTCCTGCTTTATGTACATGTTTATACTGCACATTTTGAACAGGTACTGCTCGTGTTTCTCCTGCTTTATGTACATGTTTGAACAGGTACAACAAGCATTTCATCTTCATACTAGAATAACATAACCTGATAATGTGTTAGGACTTGTTACTAGGATTTGTTACTGGGGAATTGAGATTCAATTGAGAACCTGAATCTACTCATGTATTGTCTTATCTGACGTCATCATTGCCCTTCGTTTTTAACCATACTTAATGTGTTACTGTTGTTGACTAGTAGTCTGTGTTGTCAGGTTGGTGTTCCTCTCCTCCAGTGCACCCTGGGCCCAGACTCGGCCCTGCCAGCCACTCCTTCCAGGAGCTCCAGCCAGTGCAGTGCTGTGGGGACCACTACTCCTAAATCTGGTACAGTCTCCCTCTGACTGCCCTCACCTACCTTCTATTGACTAGTACTGGAAAATATCGTCTGCTGCTCGTTAGCTGTTTTGCTTTCAATTTGCATGCGTGACTTGCCGTTATGTACTTGCATTTACCTAGTAGCGTATAGAACAGCATTACTTAATATTCTCGTGTCGGATATACCTGAAATGTGTCACCTGGGACTGTGGAAACATTGGATGTAAAAGAAATGTAACTGAATGTTTTACTCTGAGATTCATACGTCATTGATGAATCACTCTTCCCCCGCCCCACCAGGTTCCCCAGCGTTCTCTGGCACTATGGTGCCCCGTCTGAACCTAAACACCAGTGTGGTGGTGGCCCAAGCCTACCCCTCCATCCAGCTGCTGGGACTAGAGATGTTGTTGCACTACTTCCTGGGGTCAGAAGTCACAACCGCCGCAGCCAAGAACAAGCTGACGCTCAGCCTGGGTGAGGGGGGGGGCAGGTTGCTACCATAGAAATACAATGGTTGCTACCATAGAAATACAATGGTTGCTACCATAGAAATACAATGGGTTGCTACCATAGAAATACAATGGGCTGCTACCATAGAAATACAATGGGCTGCTACCATAGAAATACAATGGGTTGCTACCATAGAAATACAATGGGCTGCTACCATAGAAATACAATGGGTTGCTACCATAGAAATACAATGGGTTGCTACCATAGAAATACAATGGGTTGCTACCATAGAAATACAATGGTTGCTACCATAGAAATACAATGGGTTGCTACCATAGAAATACAATGGGTTGCTACCATAGAAATACAATGGGTTGCTACCATAGAAATACAATGGGTTGCTACCATAGAAATACAATGGGTTGCTACCATAGAAATACAATGGGTTGCTACCATAGAAATACAATGGGTTGCTACCATAGAAATACAATGGGTTGCTACCATAGAAATACAATGGTTGCTACCATAGAAATACAATGGTTGCTACCATAGAAATACAATGGGTTGCTACCATAGAAATACAATGGGTTGCTACCATAGAAATACAATGGGTTGCTACCATAGAAATACAATGGGTTGCTACCATAGAAATACAATGGGTTGCTACCATAGAAATACAATGGGTTGCTACCATAGAAATACAATGGGTTGCTACCATAGAAATACAATGGTTGCTACCATAGAAATACAATGGGTTGCTACCATAGAAATACAATGGGTTGCTACCATAGAAATACAATGGGTTGCTACCATAGAAATACAATGGGTTGCTACCATAGAAATACAATGGGTTGCTACCACAATTTGATTTGCTGCTCTGTGGCGCTGTTTGAATATGATTTGCCCTTTGAACCTGTGGAGGTGTAGAACTAGTTTAATAAATGTTTGTTACCGTGGGATGACACACACATTATTCATGTGCAATCCCTGTAAAGTAAACTGTCAGATAAAAAAGAATTGTTGGAACCTGTTTGCCTGTTTCTACCTTGACTGACCCTCTTTGTTTTCTCAGAACCTATTTCTCACCCCTTCCTGTCCAGCCCCTTCTCCTTCACCAAGCACGCCCCTCTGCTGATCACTGCTGTGCACGACAGCTTCATCTGCATCGGCAAAGACGCCCCAGGTACCTACCTACCTGCCTTCAAGTAACTCACTGTAATTGACAAGAGCATAGACTCAATGAACGCCATGATGGCTCTGACTGCCATTTAGGCTCCTTTAGAGTAGGGATGTGGTTTAAAAAATCAATAGTTATTTTGGGCCATATTATAGCGATACTTGTAATTTTCTTTTTTGTTAGGTGGTATTGGTGTAAAAAAAAAAAAAAAAAAATTGTGAGCCATCATGTTTTCAGCACTTTTTGCCATGACTGATCAAGACTAATTTTGAAGTGGATTTAATAAAGGACAACAATAACGGATTGTAACTTTCACCTGGATTAACCTGGTCAGTCTGTCATGGAAAGAGCAGATGTTCTTAATGTTTACTCGGTGTATGGTGAGCAATATGTTTGGAACAGCAAATTGCAATAAAATCGCTGTTTCGAATCACAATACATTTAGGATCCTGAGAATCACAATACATTTAGGATCCTGAGAATCACAATACATTTAGGATCCTGAGAATCACAATACATTTAGGATCCTGAGAATCACAATACATTTAGGATCCTGAGAATCACAATACATTTAGGATCCTGAGAATCACAATACATTTAGGATCCTGAGAATCACAATACATTTAGGATCCTGAGAATCACAATACATTTAGGATCCTGAGAATCACAATACGTTTAGGATCCTGAGAATCACAATACATTTAGGATCCTGAGAATCACAATACATTTAGGATCCTGAGAATCACAATACATTTAGGATCCTGAGAATCACAATACATTTAGGATCCTGAGAATCACAATACATTTAGGATCCTGAGAATCACAATACGTTTAGGATCCTGAGAATCACAATACATTTAGGATCCTGAGAATCACAATACATTTAGGATCCTGAGAATCACAATACATTTAGGATCCTGAGAATCACAATACATTTAGGATCCTGAGAATCACAATACATTTAGGATCCTGAGAATCACAATACATTTAGGATCCTGAGAATCACAATACATTTAGGATCCTGAGAATCACAATACATTTAGGATCCTGAGAATCACAATACATTTAGGATCCTGAGAATCACAATACATTTAGGATCCTGAGAATCACAATACATTTAGGATCCTGAGAATCACAATACATTTAGGATCCTGAGACTCACAGTACGTTTAGGATCCTGAGAATCACAATACATTTAGGATCCTGAGAATCACAATACATTTAGGATCCTGAGAATCACAATACATTTAGGATCCTGAGAATCACAATACATTTAGGATCCTGAGACTCACAATACATTTAGGATCCTGAGACTCACAATACATTTAGGATCCTGAGAATCACAATACGTTTAGGATCCTGAGAATCACAATACGTTTAGGATCCTGAGAATCACAATACATTTAGGATCCTGAGACTCACAATAAGTTTAGGATCCTGAGAATCACAATACATTTAGCATCCTGAGACTCACAGTACGTTTAGGATCCTGAGAATCACAATACGTTTAGGATCCTGAGAATCACAATACGTTTAGGATCCTGAGACTCACAGTACGTTTAGGATCCTGAGAATCACAATACATTTAGGATCCTGAGAATCACAATACATTTAGGATCCTGAGAATCACAATACATTTAGCATCCTGAGAATCACAATACATTTAGGATCCTGAGAATCACAATACATTTAGCATCCTGAGAATCACAATACATTTAGCATCCTGAGAATCACAATACATTTAGGATCCTGAGAATCACAATACATTTAGGATCCTGAGAATCACAATACATTTAGGATCCTGAGAATCACAATACATTTAGGATCCTGAGACTCACAATACGTTTAGGATCCTGAGAATCACAATACATTTAGGATCCTGAGAATCACAATACATTTAGGATCCTGAGACTCACAATACGTTTAGGATCCTGAGAATCACAATACATTTAGGATCCTGAGAATCACAATACATTTAGGATCCTGAGAATCACAATACATTTAGGATCCTGAGAATCACAATACATTTAGGATCCTGAGAATCACAATACATTTAGGATCCTGAGACTCACAATACGTTTAGGATCCTGAGAATCACAATACATTTAGGATCCTGAGACTCACAATACGTTTAGGATCCTGAGAATCACAATACATTTAGGATCCTGAGACTCACAATACGTTTAGGATCCTGAGAATCACAATACATTTAGGATCCTGAGACTCACAGTACGTTTAGGATCCTGAGAATCACAATACATTTAGGATCCTGAGAATCACAATACATTTAGGATCCTGAGACTCACAATACGTTTAGGATCCTGAGAATCACAATACATTTAGGATCCTGAGACTCACAGTACGTTTAGGATCCTGAGAATCACAATACGTTTAGGATCCTGAGACTCACAGTACGTTTAGGATCCTGAGAATCACAATACGTTTAGGATCCTGAGAATCACAATACGTTTAGGATCCTGAGAATCACAGTACGTTTAGTATCCTGAGAGAGTCAGTACATTTAGGATCCTGAGAGTCTCAGTACATTTAGGATCCTGAGAGTCTCAGTACATTTAGGATCCTGAGAGTCTCAGTACATTTAGGATCCTGAGAGTCAGTACATTTAGGATCCTGAGAGTCTCAGTACATTTAGGATCCTGAGAGTCTCAGTACATTTAGGATCCTGAGAGTCTCAGTACATATCGTATCGGTACCTAATTATAGCGATAATATTGTATGGTGTGCTCCCTGGCAATTCCAGCCCTACAGTAGAGCCATTGTATGTAATCTCGAAGACTGTTTCAGAGTCAGCCTCAGTGTATAGCTGTTTCTTCCTCTGCCAGTCTAGCCAGGGAGAGGATATAAATAATCTATGGCCCTGTTAGGCTTACATTTTTCCTAGTTTCCTTCCACTTTGCATGCTATTCAGCTAGCCTTCTTCCAAGAACAGATGCCGCAGGCTCCAAACATTCCCTAGTACAAGCTGCGGCAAGCCAGGCCTGTAACTTGTGTGTGTGTGTGTGTGTGTGTGAGAGGCTGCGTTTACACAGCCTCATATTTGTATCACTAATTGTTCTTTTGATCAATCAGACCGGCTCTGAGTAATATTTGATATAATTGGTCAAAAGACCAATTAGTGGAATAAATATCAGAATTGGGCCGCCTGTGTAAACGCACCCAGAGAGAAGTACTCTCTCCATTAAGGGGATAGGATAGCTCTGGCTTGACTTGCTGTCGTGGAAGGGCTCCCTCACATCGACTTGTAATTGGAACCCGCCTCAGTCATTGCTTGGGGGTGGAGGAGTTGGAAGGAATGATTGTATGTGTAGAAGTGCATGTGTGGGGGGGGGGTTAAATGACTGTGCCACTTCATGTGGGATGACTTGCCTTTTCTCTCTATCCCCTGCAGATGCCTTGCTTTCCCTTATATGGAAGAACCTCGTCAGTTTCGTAAGCACAACGATTGATGCTGGTGAGTGCCAGGGTCCAACCACATCAGATTGGAGTTAGAGAATAACCTCTATCATGATTTAGGCCTGCAGTCTATCCAGGAAGCTCTGTAATCTCACTCACTGATGAGCTAGTTTCAGCCGTGGCTAGCTCCTCTATAGCCATGTTACCCAAACGTCTCCTCGTTACCCCCAACTGTTCCACTTACTTTATGTATTGCAGTACTGGCACAGCTGAGTCAACTAATGAAGGGCATGGTGATCAGTTGACCAGTAGGGTCATTTATAAGTGTGCTATTACTGGAATACATCAAGTAAGTGGAATGACTGGAGTGGTTTGGGAAACATTGCTCTGTTGGAATGATAGACCATCATGCTGGATGAGTAATGCCATAGTTTAACCTCACTCCGTCTTCATTTAGTTGGCTGCTATTGGGAAATGTTCTGTTCTGTGGCCGCTGCAATGTTGGACTGACCCTTTCAGCCATGGGGTCAGCCCTGCGGCCCCACACAGAGTACCAGAGCTGGGCCTGAGTCCTCTTTGTCAGGGGGGAGAGCAGAGACCCCAGCCTCCCCCACCCCAGGCCCTACCCCACTGTCATCAGTTTAAGTCTGAGCGGACGTCAGACCTTCGGATCTGAAACCGCTGTGACGAGGAATGAAATCTGAGGGGCAAGACCCCAGTGATGACCTTCCAAAGAAATTACGTAAAAAGATCTCGTCTTTAATTGATAACTTTCGTCCTTTCTCCTTGCCTCTTTCTCAAAAAGTAAATTCTAGGTCCCTCTCCTTGGACCTTCTCCAATGTGTTTTGAGAAGGTGGTGAGGAGAGAGGAAAGACCAATGGAGATCCACCCCTAGTATGTTGTCCTTGTTTGTCTCTCATCCTGTCCCTTGTACCTGTGTTACTGTGACAGCAGGCAATAAGAAGGAAAGGCAAGGCTCTGAGGTGCTGACCTTGCTGCTACAGGCTCTACAGAGCATCATCTCCTCAGAGGCCCTCCCTGCAAACAGGGCTCTGGTAAGACCTGCCTCCACCACTGTACTACCTACTCTTATTCTACTACACCTCCAACCAGGACTGGTCTTCTGGTAGCCCATGTTAGTGGAAACTAAAAGCTAAAGTCTTACTAACTTCTGTTAATGAGTCTGTGTTTTGGTCCAGGAGTTTTTCATACAAGTGTCAGTAGACCACCTTGTATGTAGATGTTCTGGATATCGCTCAATGCCCTGAAGCGCCACACTTAGCTTGTAAAAAAGTCTGCTGTAATGCTTTCAGTAGATGGTTTTCTTACTGACTCTCTCAACAGAGTCTGCTGGAATTGACAGTGAAGGGTATCCCTCAGAGAGTACTGGGATCTGCCTCTTACCAAGTGGGCAAAATGGATGTACTGAATGTGAGTTTCTGCCTCTTCTCTTTCTGTTCAGCTGTATGCAGGGTGTATCTGATTATGCTCTTGACACAGATCTTTCCCATTGGGAAAGGCACCATGTAAGCAACAGTTTCCATACGTAATAAACTGAAATGCAGTAGGTCTATCCAGCGGCTTCCTGCTAGCTCGGACTCCTTTCTTTGTTGCACACAATCTTAAATCTGAACAATAGAAGGTTCCCTGAGACATAGCTATAGACTCCTATTACACTGTACTGATGACAACCCTGTGACCTGCTCTATAAAGATGTCTTCTCTAGATCAGTGTAAATGAACATCCTGCAGTGTCTTTATGGGAGCCAGATGTGTTCTGAATTCTGTGTGTGGTGTGGTTACATTGTCTCATCCGTCTCTGCCCCAGGGAACCCCAGCTCTGTTCTTGATTCTCCTGTTCTACAACCACAGTCTGGTGGCAGGCTTCGTAGAGGATGAGAGGTGGGTTTCCCCCTGTCTTACCATAAGTAAATGTAGCAGCCACATGTCTTTTTCTGGTCTTATTTGAGTTATGTCTCTGCCCCCCCCCCCCCACACACACACACACACACACACACACACAGGTTCTTCCTGTGTTTGGAGACACTGGTGAGCTGTGGTCTGTCCGGCCCCACGTCCCCCCTGGCATTTGGGGAGGCGGTCCTGGCGGCGGTTGGGCACTGCGCGGGGACTCTGGAGAACAAAGAACAGCTTTGGAGGATGTGGAGCCTGGTGGTCAACCCGCTGACTGACACCATCACACAGGTTAGAAAGGAACAAACTGTATAACTGACATCTGTACGTGTCTAGAACTGCACTGCATACGATGCTTGTTTGTTTAGATGCAAGAACAATTTCGCCAAGGGGTCACCTTAAACAAACTGATTTATATTTCACCTACGTGTTGCATAGATGGAGATAGAGGTGGAGGTTGGTTTAATAAGATTCTCCTCCCTCGTCACAGACCAATGAGGTGAACCAAGGGGATGCTCTGGAGCACAACTTCAGTGCTGTGCTCACTGCCCTGATGTTCCCCATCATACACCTGCTACCTGGCAAGGTTCTGCCACAGGTGAGTCTCTGAGATGGCATACTGTATCCAGACCTGCCAGCCTGCACGCATTTTGCGTACCATGCATGCAATGTGAGGTCAATGTACGCTTGTGTGGAAAAACAACCCTTAAATACATAACAATAGGCTTCTAGTTGGCACATTGTGGTTTTTAATTCAACTGTCTGAAGTTGTTGGTGTTGGCCAAGCACATAACCACTTATTTCTTGGTTGGTTCCTTAGCTAAGGCGTCATTACGACAAAGATAGTTAGCTGCAGCGTTTAGTCAACTAAGCGAGAACACTTTCTAGCCCGCACACGCTTTGATATTTGCAACAGTAGTATGAGCAAGCGCATGGACAAGCAGAAACGATAATGTAGGCCTATGTTAATGAATCAGTTCTTGATCAGTCCTCTTAATATAGCTGTAGGCCTATGTCAACAGTAGGCTGCGGATGTGATAGTCAGTTCACCAATGACAAGGCATGTTGAAAGAATGGTATCCTAGTTGTCAGACCTAACTAGATGGATGAGGTCGGGGATGGAGAACTGAAACAAGCTCATACAGGCCTAGTTCAGGTGTTTCATATTCCAGATAGCCAACAGTAAGCTAGACTACGACAACATTCAGAAGAAGCCAGTGAACATTTTCACCAGACTATCCAGATAGATGTTAGAATAATCATTACCCCTACATTTAACCTAGAAAACTGAAAGTGTCATTGAGACCACCTCAATTTAATTTAGCATTAAACAAAACACCTGTTGGGTACATTGTTTGATATGTAAGACTTTCAGGAAATGGCCGTTTTTTTTCTCCAAAATGCTCCAACTTCCTGAGGGGGGAAGTTGACTGACCCCCACCCAACCAACCAACCGTAATCCTACATCAGCACCATGTTGTCAGGAAATCCTAGGGAGAGCCCTGATGTGAACATTTTAAACGTATTTCTAGTTGGCATTTGCCTATGATTTGAGCAGTGTGGGTGTCGCACGTGCGCAGTTGTGGGGGCCGGGGGGGCCGGCGCCGTGCTGAAGTGGTAAAAATTGGTTGGCAGGTCTGCTTATCTTTTAAAAGATCATGCTATAGGATTCTCAAATAAACCACAGTTGAACCTATTGAGGGCTTTGCTCTAATTTTCAGTGAAGTACCATACTGTCAGTGTGATCTGAGTGGATCAGTTTGAGAAAGTCGAGGAGGCGCAGATTCGCTAATCTCATAATGAGGGCTGGAATGCAGGGTAGTTTGAAGATATGTGATTCTGCGTTGTCCCACTGCAACGTGCTCAATCTCAAACATGCTTTCTGCCTCTGTAGATGACTCAGAAGGCCTTGCTGGGTACGTGGTGCAGGCTGTATAAGGTGTTTGCCCGCTGCTCTGCCCTGGTGGCCACCGCCGAGGAGAACGTCTGCTGTGAGGAGCTGTGTGTCAAGATGGCTGCCATATTGGACAGAAAGGCTCTGAAGGTAAGCAAGAGGGGACCGCTGCGCTGTACCCAACACCCAATGGTTATCTAATTTACCAGAGTTGGTAGCCTTTTGATGAATACTGTTGACCAGTAGTTTGTTCAGATTCATGGAGTGTTCCATGCCCATTTGTTTATTCTCCAGGTTCCAGCAACGTTGCATGCGGTTGCTAACATCCTCCTGGTCATCGCTGAGAGTGCAGACTTCTCTCCCTACACACCACAGTTCCAGCAGAAGATGAAATGTAAGATGCTTTTAGCACTGTTTTAACCAGATTTTTAAAACGTGTTATCACAAATGCAAGGTGTTTTTTAACTCAATGGGCTTGATGTTTACTTACCCTCCCCTCGTCCCTTCCAGCTCCCCACACCCATCTAACCTGGGTGCGTAAGAAAAGCAAGGCCCTGGGGAACCTGGATACCTTCCAGACCCTGCTGGTTCAATCCCTTGAGACCTTCAATGCACTGGAGGCCCCTGAGACGGCCCCTAATGGTACAGGCCTTGCCCTGGTCTCCATCCTCTCTATCTTGTTCTCTAATCTGTCTCTGGGTACAGCCATCCAGGAGGCCCTGGCCTCTCTCTCACATCCCCTCGTAGCCCTCTATGAACAGGCTGGGAGGACTCCAAATGAGCAGCGCAAATGTACCTCAAGTCTTGGAGCAAAGGTGTGTTGAAATGTTTTCCATTTCGTTTCTTTATCTGTACTGAAATGGATCTCTATATAAACTACTGCATTAATGTTATATACTGAACAGAAATATAAATGCAACAATTTCAACGATTTTACTGAATTAATGTTCATATACGGAAACCGGTCAATTGAAATGCATTCATTAGGCCCTAATCTATGGATATCACATGACTGGGCAGGAGCACAGCCATGGGTGTGGGCCTTTGAGGGTATAGGCCCACACACTTGGGAGCCAGGCCAATCAGAATTAGATTTTCCCCACAAAAGGGCTTTATTACAGACAGAAATACTCCTCACTTTCATCACTTGTCCGGATGGCTGGTCTCAGACAATCCCGCAGGTGAAGAAGCCGGATGTAGAGTTTCTGGGCTGGCATGGTTACACAAGGTCTTTGTTTTTGAGGCCGGTTGGACGTACTGGCAAATTCTCTAAAACCGAATTGGTAGAGAAATGAACATTAAATTGTCTGGCAACATTTCTGGTGGACATTGCTGCAGTCAACAAGCCTGTTGCACGCTCCCTCAAAACTGACCAAACTTGTTGATATGCCACACCTATCAGGTGGATGGATTATCTTGGTAAAGGAGAAATGCTCACGAGCAGGGATGTTAACAGATTTGAGAGAAATATTCTTGCTGCGTATTTAGCATTTCTGGGATTTTTGAAAGTTCAGCTCATGAACCACGGGACCAAAACTTTACATGTTGCGTTTATATTTTTGCTCAGTTTCTAAGTAATTGATACTTTCTTTGCATGCTTCATATCTTTAACCGATCATCTGTGTCTGGGTGCTAGTCTCACTATAAGTGTGTTCTTTCCCTGCAGCTGGAGAAGCTCCTGAGTGATGTCTTGGGGTGCCTGCAGATCCGTTCAGCCCTGGCCTATGATGATGAGCTGCTCTCCCTGCTGTCCCCCTTGCTCTGTGTCCTGTTCCTCCATCGGCGCAAGCAGGTCCGCTCCTTAGCTACACAGTTCTGGAATGCAACCTTCGCCAACACTCTGGTCCTCGTCTATCCAGAGGAACTCAAGTAAGAATCTGTTTGGATGTTAAGATGAGCCATATTATATTTATGGGGTGATTTCCTGGACCAATAGCATATTCAGTGGAGGATCGCCAATAAAACTGCTTTTAAAGTCCAGCAATGTATTTAATCTGGGTCCTGAAAACTGGCCCTAAACTGACCCTAAAAGGTTTTCATGTTTGCTAATGTTTGTTTTTTCCAGGCCGGTGTTGAGCCAGGTGAAGCAGAACACTCCTATCATTCTACCTGGATTTCAGTCTGTTGAAGTTCCAGATGAACTCAGTGGACAGTCCTCGGTGAGTGTTTTCCCTGTTGAATAAGTCAAATCGGAGCAGGTTTCATATGAATGGTGTAATAATCCCTGGATTATGTTTTGTGGATGCAGAGTGAGAGCTCTCAGCTGGAGACCAAACTGAGTGGAGTACAGGTCACTTCTGGGGTGAAGAGGGATTCTCTACTGCCCAGGGCTGAGGAGATAAAGGACAGGACCTCCAAGACCTCTACCAAGCCCGTCTCTGTACGTGCTGCTTTTACCCAGTCATTTCCCGTGTATGAATTCCATTTCAATTCCCCACATTGAGGAAAAATGGAATTGACTCAATTGAAATGGAATTCTTTATTCTCTGAACCCCATGACCAAATCTTGTGCTCGGCAGCTTTTATATTCTTACAAAGGCCATCAAAACACAGTAAATTGTCTCTATTGCCACCATTTGCCATCAGCATCATATTAGAGCTGACTTTTATTCTCTCCCTATCAGACAAAACTTGACTTTGGTTCTCACAAGCTGCCTCGTAGAGAGGAACTGGAGGAGCAGGCCTCGATAGACTTTGTGTTCATCCCCCCTGAGACCAAGGAGAGAGTTCTCACTGAGCACCAGAAAGAGGTCAAGAGAACCAAAAGGTCAGTTTCGGGCCAATCAACTTTGTTAATTTACTCTTTATTTAACCAGGAAGTCTCTCTACGTCGTCTCTTTTTTTATTTTTGCCTTTAGACAAATCAACAAAGTTTAGAAATGCTTACATTTTCTCACTGTATAATGCTTTTGTATGGGTTTTATTCTAAAGGGTTGACATCCCTGCCATGTACAACAACCTGGATGCTTCCCTTGATACCACAGTCTTCACCCAGTACACACAGAGTCAGGAGGAATCACTGTAAGTAGTTGGCTGCTGCCGTTACACTGTATACCACTAATCTATCAACGTTGGGAGACACAATGGTTAGAACGTGAATATCTTTTTCAGGGACAAATTACCAGCAGATGAGCAAGCCGAAGATGCAGCTAAAGATGAGGGTAAAGCAGAGGTAAAGAGAATCTAACAACAAAGTTCATTGTTACATTTGTCCCGGAGTTCTGAATTATGAATTATAATTTTTTTGCCCTGATGAACTGTTTTCATTGAAATTAAAACATAGAAGCCATCAAAGCTAACAGCCTTTTCCTCAAACGCAAAAGAAAGTGAAAATACAAATCAAATGTCTCTGCATTCTTTTCTCCACAGGGTAACGTGGAACGGGATGAAGCTTCTGAGGTTTTGGCAAAAGACACCCAGGAATATATCAGTCCAACCAATGAGATGGCAGAACCGGCAATGGAAGAGGAGCCTCCTGAGGAAGTACTTCCTGAGTCTGTAGACGTTTCCATGGAGGATGCCAACGAAGATGTTCCATTGGAGGACTCCGATGTTGCCATGGAGTCTAGAGAAGAGGGCACCAGCCCAATTGTTTCTGGCGGCTCTGATATCATCTCGGGGACACCTAAGAAACACAACAGTCGTCGCCAGTCCTTCATCACTCTGGAGAAGTATGCTGAGGGGAAGCCTGCTAGTCCTGCCAACGTGGTGAAGTTTACAGGCCCCCTCACCAGGACCTTGAACAGCCAGGAGCAGGAGCCTGCCTCTCAGAAACCATCGGAAGAGATTGAGGCTGACACAGACCGACAGGACTCCCAGGAGACTGAACAAGTAAGACACAAAAGCTCCAGGAACGAGTCTTTCCTAAAGGAGGAAGAGGAACACGAATCTTCAGAAAACAAAAAGGAATCTGAAGTTGAGATAATCGCTGAGAAACAGTCAAGTGAAACCACAGAGGACGATGTCATCCCAGACACCCAGACTCAGGTGGAAGTACTGAAGGAAGTTCCAGTTCCTGCAGTTGAAGAAGTAATGGGAAACAACAGTCAGGAAGAAGAGGAATCTAAAGGTCTTTTGGAAGATTATACCAGCTCCCAGTCCACTCTGAGCCAAGGTGAACCAAGGCGGTCCGGACGGCGGAGGAGTAGGCCGCTGAGACCAGGAGAGGACACAGAGGAACGAGATGATCTAGACAAACAGAGGAAGAAGTCTCAACCTGGAGAGGATGTGAGTCAAACTGATTCACCAAAGACTACTCCCTCTCTTGCCAGTCCAACTGATAGTCAGTCACAAGGTAGAGCCAGTAGGAGAAGTAAGCTGGCTGTTGAGGAGGATGGTGGAAAAGACAAGCTGAGAAAGAGAAGTCACAAGGAAGTGAGTGAATTGAGTCAATCAAATTCACAGGTTGCCAAACCTTCACCTGCTGGTGATAGCAACAGCCTATCACAGGGTTGGAGGAGCAACAAATTGGTCAGGGAATCAGAAGAGCTGGTAAAAGACAAACGGAAGAGGAGAGGTGTTGCAAAGGAAGAGCTCAGTCAAAGTGACTCCCTAACGGTCACTGCCTCTGATAATGATAGCCAATCACAGAGTAGACGTAGTCAGAGGAGTAAGCTGGCTGTGGAAGTAGAGGATGATGGCAATCAGAAACAAAAGGGTGGTAGGGCTCAGAAGGAGAAGCCAAGTCAAACAGATTCACATGTAGCCAAACCATCTCAACTAGAGAGTCAGTCCCAGGGTAGAACAAGCAGGAGCAAGGCCGTCAGTGATTCGGAGGAGTTTGATCTCCCAGACAAGGTTGAAAAGCAGGATCCTACTGAGGAGGAGCAAAGCCAACGTGATTCTCAGATGGCCACACGATCTCCTGCTGCTCAAACAGGAGATGAACATTCACAGGGTATATCAAGCGGGAGGAGTAAATTGGTCACACAGTCCGAAGAACAGGGTAAAGACAAACAGAGAAGAGTTGGCACGGAAAACACACTCTGTCAAATTGACTCAAAGATCACCACACCTTCAGCCACTCCAAAATATAGCCAGTCACAGGGTAGAGCAAGCAGGAAAAGCAAGGTGCCCCTTGAAGTGGCTGAGTTGGAGGACAAAACAAGTCCAAATGTGGCCACTGATTCAGCAGCAGCACCCGAGATGAGCCAGACTGATTCTCAGGTCACTCCTTCCGCCACCAGACAAACAGACAGCCAGCCGAGGCCCAGAGGCAGATCCAGTAAGAGAAGCAAGTTAGAGGAACAGTTGAAGGCCAGCAGCAGCCCTATGCCAACCCCTACCATAGAGACTCATAGCTCCCAGGTGGCAGACCAGGCTGGAACACAGGAATCCCCCCAAGGAAGCAGAAGGACTACGAGACGGAGAGCTTCTCAGGGCTTACTGTCCTCCAACGTGGAGGAGTCAGACACTTCAGAGACCCGGGAGGATGCCCAGAAACCCAAGAAGAGAGGCAGGAATCCCAAATCCACCGAAGCTCTTCAAAGCCCACTTGCTACTGTTGGATCAGGAGAGCCAGGGGCTTACCTAGAGATCCCAATGGATCTTTCTGAATCTTCTCTAAAGTCTGAATCAGACTTGCAAAACCCATTGAGTGAGGCCTTAGAAGTTAAGATTCCTCAGGATGTGGATGAAACCATTAAAAGTATCAACTCCCTTAAACCTGTTATGGATGTTCTGAAACTTCCTCTGATAACAAAGAACAATATGGGGCAAAGGGAGGATAACACTGAGATTGTAGATATAGAGGGTGAGTGTGAGAATACCAAGCTGCCTTCTCAGTTGATCAACTCTTCGTTCAAATCTGATCTAGAACAACTTAAGAGTCAGCATTTTTGCATATCCCCACGGAAGAACCTCAAAACAGTCTCTTCTCAGGAGGGTGTTCATAGTGACTTTGGGTGTGAAGGGCCAACACAGCTCCAAAATAAGCTCCTCACTGACTCTGAGCAGGCCAACTCTCCAGTGCCTTCCGCTGATGGAAAGTCATTCTCAGGATATGAAAGTGTATTACTTGAACCAAACAAACTATGCACCCCTCCCATCTCCATTGGTCTCCCCACAGATACTTCACCCAGCGAAGCTGCAGAGGAGAAGCTGAGCCTGAGTCTTCAGGTTGCTGAGTCTTCAGGGGAGAAGCTTGTAGATGTGCCGAAGCCTGTGACTGTGTCCAGTGAGGAGGTGACAGAGGAGCAGATGGGAGAAGACAAGGAGAACCGACATCCAGAGTCTACTAACAATGTTCTAGAGGAGGACCAACCAGAAGAGGATGTTTTCATGTCTATTGTGCATACCCAACCAGAGGGTTTCAATGGCTTAGATGAGGAGCAACAGGAGGAGCAGTACACATGTATTAAAGAAGGCCAGCCAGAATCTGACAACACCTCTACTAGGACCAGAGAAAATGACACAGAGCCTCAGGCAAACGACGTTCAAGATATCACTCCTCTCCAAGAGAGGGCAAAAATGGATACGGTTCCAAGTCTTGAGTGTGAAGAAGAGGACGGTGAAGAAACTCAGCTAGACAATAATGACCTAGCTCTACATCCTCTAGACTCTGTTGCCCCTCTGACCTTCGACACTTGCGAAGCACCAGTGCCTCTACATCATCCAAGTACTTCTAAAGACGTGTTGTGCCAAGACTCGCCTCCCAAGCAGAAGGGTTTGGAGGCTATGATGGGTTTGGAGGTGGGCCAGAGCCCCAGCAGTGGCAGGATTAGGGGAATGTGGACTCCCTCAGCCTCCCCCTCCACCTCTATACTGAAGAAGGGACAGAAAAGACCAATAGAAGAGGAGAGTTCTTCACCTTTCACTAAGGTAACATGATCCTGTGTACTTAATCTATGAAGATTTACACAAATCAGACTGTGGTTACAATGCGTTCTTTATGATACATTTACAGTCCATTCAGAAAGTATTCAGACCCCTTGACTTTTTCCACATTTTGTTACGTTACATCCTTATTCTATAATGGATCAAATAGTTTTTTCCCCTCATCAATCGACACACTACCCCACTAAGCAAAAATAGGTTTTTAGACATGTTTGCAAACGTGTTACTTAAACAAAAATGGAAATATCACATTTACGTAAGTATTTGGACACTACTCTGTACTTTGTTGAAGCACCTTTGGCAGCGATTACAGCCTCGAGTCTTATTGGGTATGACGCTACAAGCTTGGCACACCTCTATTTGGGGAGTTTCTCCTATTTTTCTCTGCAGATCCTCTTGAGCTTTGTCAGGTTGGATGGGGAGCATTGTTGCACAGCTATTTTCAGGTCTCTACAGAGAGGTTAGATTGGGTCCGGGCTCTGGCTGGGCCACTCAAGAATATTCAGGAACTTGTCCCGATGCCACTCCTGCGTTGTCTTGGCTGTGTGCTTAGGGTCGTTGTCCTGTTGGAAGATTAACTTTTGCCCCAGTCTGAGTGCTCTGGAGCAGGTTTTCATCAAGGATCTCTGTAATTTGCTCCATTCATCTTTCCCTCGATCCTGACTAGTCTCCCTAGCCCTGCTGCTGAAAAACATGGTGGGGATGGTGCCAGGTTTCCTCTAGATGTGATGCTTGGCATTCAGGCCAAATAATTCAATCTTGGTTTCATCAGACAAGAGAATATTGTTTATTTTGGTCTGTGAGTCTTTAGGTGCCTTTTGGCAAACTCCAAGCGGGCTGTCATGTGCCTTTTACTAAGGAATGGCTTCCGTCTGGCCACTCTACCATAAATGCCTGATTGGTGGAGTGCTGCAGAGATGGTTGTCTTTCTGGAAGATTCTCCCAGAGTGACCATTGGGTCCTTGCTCACCTCCTTGACCAAGGCCCTTCTCCCCCAATTGCTCAGTTTGGCCGGGCGACCAGCTCTAGCGTCTCGGTGCTTCCAAACTTATTTCATTTAAATTAAAAATGATGGAGGCCACTGTGTTCTTGGGGACCTTCGATGCTGCGGACATTTTTAGTACCCTTCCCAGATCTGGGGCAGCAGGTAGCCTTGGGGTTCAAGCGTTGGACTAGTAATCGAAAGGTTGCAAGATCGAATCCCCGAGCTGACAAGGTAAATAATCTGTCGTTCTGCCCCTGAACAAGGCAGTTAACCCACTGTTCCTAGGCCGTCATTGAAAATAAGAATTTGTTCTTAACTGACTTGCCTAGTTAAATAAAGGTTAAATAAATAAACAGGTGGACTCCAATCATGTTGTAGAAATATTTCAAGGATGATCAATGGAAACAGGATGCACCTGAGCTCAATTTCGAGTCTCATAGCAAAGGGGCTGAATGCTTATATGTAAATAAGTATTTATTTTTAATACATTTACAAACATTTCTAAAGTTGTTTTGTCATTATGGGGTATTGTGTGTAGATTTGAGGATTTAAAAAATATATATATTAAGACATTTTAGAATAAGGCTTTAATGTAACACAGTGGGAAACTAAAGGGGTCGGTATACTTTCCGAAGGCACTGTATGCATTTATTAGAATTATCTGCATTTCACTAAATCATTATGAATTGAAAATTACATTCGGTTGAAGAGAAACCTTGATGTATCTAGAATGGCATTAGCAGGTTCTGAAAACCAGTGTTAAATGAATCTATATTTTGCAGTCTCGACGAGTATCATTTGCCGACCCAATCCAACACCAGGAGCTGGCAGATGACATTGACCGTCGCAGCCCTATCATCCGATCCAGCTCCCCAAGAGCCAAAACTGCCAGCAGTAGCATCACTCAGCCTAAGGTATATGATCCACTAGTGATGTTTATTAAATGTCATTTGATATACTTTGCACAAAATCCTTATAGGTTTGATTTAGGGTCAAGTATGTGCCACTTGGACTTTCGTGTATATCATTCATCGTCATCAATGGGAGACCGTGTGTAGAATGTTAGTTAATCATGCAGATATCAAATGAGAATACCACTCTATAAGGGGCCACAGATTAACAGAACTTTGCCTTTCCTTTTTTTTGATGTCTTACATTTGGACTCTTAGCCTAACCTAACCTAACCTGACCTAACCTAACCTAACCTAACCTCTGCTCTATATTGCAGTATATCACAACACCAACAAAGGGCCTAATGATCCTTAGTCCACGCAATCTCCGCAGCCCGGGGTACAAGAGCTCCAAGAAATGCCTGGTATGTTTCCCCAGCTAGACAGGTAGTACCCAAGTTATTTTCAGACACCATCATAAATGCAACACGGTTTACCTTTTTTTAAATCCAAATTCAATCCTTTTTAACCAAATGTATCCGATTATAGAAACCTTATTATCAAGAACAAGGACATTCATTTTTACTACATTCAGAAATGCATGATATCTCAAAGTGCATGATTGTTGTGCATCATATTTTTGAAGAACAAGTACATGAGTCCAATTCCTTTGATCAGTGGCTGACTTGATGAATGTTGTTTCAGATCTCAGAGATGAGCCGGGAGCCGAGGCCCATCCCTAAGGACTGTGTGTACCCGGCCCTGGTCAGCTGTTCTACGCCTGTGGAGGCGGTACTGCCTCAGATCACCTCCAATATGTGGTGAGGACATAAATCCCTATATGATGGAACATTTGTCTGGCTGGCTAAATCTGACATACTAGATCGGTTTCCATCCAATTGACAACAGATTTTCATGTGAATATTCTAAAATCTGCATAAAAACAATATGCGCATTTTCCCACCAGATGTGTCCATCAAATTGATTTGTGGTTAAAATGCAGTGTGTTGATGACGTAGTGTGCATAAAAAATTACTTTTGCGATTTAATGTACCCAGAAAGAAAAAAAGGCCTACATGATGAGATGATTATGGACGAGAGAGTGAGATTCTTTTTAGTTGTCAAACGGCAGCCAGATCATCATGTCACCAGAATAAGACCCTCAATATTTAGGTTTATTTAACAGGGACAATGCAAATAAATCTACATTTCCGGCAACCTTTTAATACGTAAACTGAATGTTGGATAAGAAAAGACGGGCCTGATGGAAACAGAAAATTGTCTTCCAAATGTCGATAAAACAATATGCTAGACAACATGGGATCTTTGTGTGTTGGTAAAATTAATTAAGCGAGAAATGATGGCGGAAACGCCTATATGCGCAAATATTGATATAAATCATCATATTGAAGTAAAGGAGATATGTTGTCTGGTCCTCCTACTACGACTCAGGAAAGCATGCAGTTTGTTAGGCTACAGATGAAATATGTTATGATGAACTTCACAGGGTGGTGAAAGTGCACAGTGATGAGCTTGATGCTCCTTTCAATAATAAGTGTTGCTGACATCCAAAACTTCATAGTGGACAGTTTGAGATCTTTCCCCCCCAGACATGGAGAGAGATTTGTATTTATTTTTCTCTCTCTTCCTATAGGCCTCGTGGTTTTGGTCATCTTGTGCGTGCCCGTAATATCAAAACGGTTGGAGACCTCAGTGCTCTCACACCCAGCGAAATCAAGAACCTTCCCATTCGCTCCCCAAAGATCTCGAATGTGAAGACAGCACTTAAAACATACCACGAACAGCAGGTAATGTCTAAAACTTTCAAAACAGTAACTTTCCACCACCTTCTAAAAATGCAACTGAAAATGAAATCTCTTCTGTTCACCTTATCTTACCCGATAAATAATTGTCCTACATAGATTATAACTTCAGATAAAAGCCACCTGAACTGGTGCCATCTGTTTGGGCTGTATCTGATTGTTTGCCTTGTCCTTGCTTCAGCGGAAGGGCCGTAGTGATGAGTTGAAGAGTTTTGAAGAGATGGAGAACATGACATCAGAGCTGGAGGAGCCAACCCTTCCTCAGAACCAGGAAGAGGAGGACAAGACTCCTGGAGAGGCCCTCGGTGAGTTCCTACCAAATACACTCCACTTTAGAAAAATGTCCTAATGATAATGTTTTTTTTTTTGGTGCCAAGCGATTTGAATTGAATATGTTACTTTAACAATCAATCACATGTCTCACTCCACCCTTTTAAAAGCAACAGTTGTCACAGTGCTGTACTGTAACCCAGCCTAGGCCACAGTTGAATTACTTTTTTATTCATTTTTAGGTCACAATAACACAAAACATCTTTATATTTTTCTATAAACCTTCAATCTAGTTTAAGCGATCTGTAGTATTACTAATACCGCTCGTCTTCAGTATGTCATACATGGACTTTTCTCTGATCCCTGCTGTAGCCACAGAGATGTTGGATGAGCCAGTGTCCATGGAGCAGGCTCCAGAGGAGAGGCTGGACCAGAGCAGGCCTGACCACCAGAGGCCTGTGGGGGATCTTCTGTTAGAGGTGGAGTCCCTGGGAGCTCGTCTAGCTGGGGAGGAACTGAGCCGCTGCTCTCCTGACCAGCTTGTTCAGCTCCATGATCAGCTGGGAGGGATGATGAAGAATGTAGTGGTGCAGCTGCAGAGCAGACTACTTTCTCACAACAAGGACAGCGGACCCTGATACAAACGGTCTACGGGGTTTGGATTGCATATCTTGGGAATGCCCGACAATTGAGGGTGCCTATTGACATTTGTGGAGGGCGGAACGTTGGTGTTTTTAGAGATCTTATAGAGCTTTTTTTTATATATGGGTGGCCAGGCCCCTCAGCCCCCATGGACTTCAAACCTGAACACTCCAATCACTGTTTTTCCTATTACACTCTTAACAGTTAATCAGGACTGTGCTACATGTTTTTAACTCCTGTTGTCTTTGGCCTTTGTCCATGTCCTCTGATAGGTGAGGGAGGTATTTTATAAATGCTCACTGCTTTACTTTTCTTTTTAGCCTGAAAGGTTGGGTGATGATGATGATTAACTGTTGCTATGGTACGAGTGAAAGGGAAGCACGGTCTCTGATTGGCTGTTCCAAGACTTTGCCATGAATTTACTTTTTAGCAATAAATACTGGCTAGGAAGGTGGCACCTTTTTACATTTTGCGTTCTTAAATAAAGGATGAGAACTTGAGGGTGTATCACCAAGTGTTATGACTCCCAATCACGGCCGGATGTGATACAGCTAGCTGCCTGTTGCCAGTGGTGCTAGCGAATTGGAACCTCTTCTATAGTGCAACTGGATGGTATGTTGTCTGTCATGTTATGGACAGTTTATCCTGAGTTGTACTCAGAGGACGCTTTACTGCTAAGCTTACAAACTGATGTCGGTTTCACTGCTAACGTTTTCTCCGGTTCTGCATTTTGAACTGCAGGAAATGTAATGTTACTAAATCAAAGTGAGGAGGCCACAAGATACAGAAACACAAGACAGCACTAGTGCAGAGCGTGGTGTGCTTTATTAGCTACTGATTTAAGGTATATGACCTCCTTGACCCCCAGACCTAGGTAATTAGAAGAAACAAAACACACATGCAACTAGTGACCAGCCTTCAGGAGGGAAGAGGCTGCTCTTTTCCAACTTCAGAACGCACAACTCTTCAGAAACGGGTGTGAAACGCTCTGAACGTTGTAGATGGAAATACAGTGAATAGAGCTGACACGGTTCCCTATTCTCTGACAAACATTTGTTCTACACAATACATTTCTATCTGAACTTTCTGTAATGTTACATCCTGAACAGACCCATGGTTTAAGGTTAGATCATTGAGGCAATGGCTGATGCCTCGGTAAGGTTACACATCTTTGTAATTTATTTTCATCAACCCCTTGTAGACTTAGGTGATAATACAACTTTATTCTCTCCATACGTTCACTTTTACATCACAGGAAAGTTTGAATTGCATGTAGCCCATCTCTTGTGTGAAAGTTAACTTTAAAGCTTTAAGAATATTTAACTGATAAATACATTTGCCTGCAATTTACACAATGAGATTGTCATTGTTATTGCGAAACAAGGTCTTGGAAGAGGTTTAACATTTGACAGTCTATATATAGGTATGTTTATTTTTACGTCGTCCACAGGGGACAATGAAACGGGTTCATGTAGACTAATAGTTACATAGCTACTAAAATCGAATTTTAAGCACTAGTCTACACAAAAGGTTTACGAAGTGACAGATTCAGCCGTAGGTAGGGGCCAATCAGGGAGCCCAGTGGATGTCTCGCACACTCTGGAGGAAGGATTGGAGGGGATGGGCGGGCCTTGTCTTTAGATAACCTCAACATAATTGGCCGGCAGCATGCCAGTCTTGCCTGAGCGCTGCACGGTGCCGTACATCCAACCTTCATCGATGGCCTGCACGTTTACGATGACATCACCGTCCTTAAAGGACACCTCGTCACTGTCGGCAGAGGAGTAGTCATACATGGCACGCACCGTTTTCTGAAAGGGACAAAAAAATAGATTTTAGTCATGGTAGCTGATAAAGAAAGCAGCGGATGGTTTACTGACATCTTTTTTTCAAATCCATTTTTGGAACAAAGTAGTGCACAACATCCCACCAAATGGATTTTGCCAAAAAACTCCCAACACAGGCCTCCTTGTTTTTCTGGCGTCTCCCTTCCCAATGTGGAGGCAATAAAATGTCTAAATCTGTTTCACAGTCAGTCAGCAGCCAACAAACTGAGGACTGGTTGCCATGGTAATGACCTTTTTCCTGTGAGCGTGGTACATGGGTACAGTACTCACCCCGGTGGTGGAGGGGTGGGAGGGGACAGAGGACACTGTGGTCTGCTGGGTGGCTACAGAGGAAGACCTCTGCTGCAGCTCCACGGTCTTGGTGTGGGTGTAGCCTGCAGGAGATAGGAAAGACATTAGTCAAGAGATACTCAAGGATACTTCTACCAAAGAGGAGTGGGCACAGGGTACTGACTATACAAAGTATTGATGAGGTTTGAATATATAGGTCTTAAATCCATGTGGACACTTAAACTTCCAAGTGGTCCAAAGTGGTTTGGTGGTGTGATATCTAAACTTGGTTGTGAGTGAGCAGAGGAGGACCTACTACAGTAGACCTACCCATAGAGGGGAGAGTGAAGCCGTTGCTGTACAGCGACATGTGGTGTCCTGGGTCCTCAGACACCTCAGACTTCTCATCGCCAACACCACTCATAGCACTGGTAGAGCGGGAGTGCTCCTTGCTGCGTCGCTGGGCTTGGACTGTCAGATAAGGAATGTCATGGGTTGAATAATTTTTGTATTTGTATTTTAAGCTACAGGTAACTGCCAACATAATGGAAACGCGTGAATAAATGAGGGTTCCGTAGTCCCCGCCACGTAATTGGCCGGCAGCATGCCAGTCCCCTCCAAACTCATCACAAACCTGGGGACCCAGGGACTGAACACCTCCCTCTGCAACTGTATCCTGTACTTCCTGACGAGCCGGCCCCAGGCATTGAGGGTAGGCAACAACACCTCTGCCAAACTGGCCCTCAACACGGGGGCCCCTCGGGTGTGTGCTTAGTTCCCTCCTGTACTCCCTGTTCACTCACGACTGCGTGGCTAAGCATGATTCCAACACCATCATCAAGTTTGCTGACGACAAGAAGGTGGTAGGCCTGATCACCGATGGTGATGAGATCGCATACAGAGAGGAGGTCAGAGACCTAGCAGTGTGGTGCTGGGACAACAACCTCTCCCTCAATGTCAGTCAGACCAAGGAGCTGAACGTGGACGACAGCAGAAAGAAAGGAGCGCATGCCCACATGGACAGGTCACATTGATCTGGTACTCCCTGTATATAGCTCCACATTGATCTGGTACTGGTACTCCCTGTATATAGCTCCACATTGATCTGGTACTGGTACTCCCTGTACAGTGCCTTGCGAAAGTATTCGGCCCCCTTGAACTTTGCGACCTATTGCCACATTTTGCACGCCCAATTTTTCAGTTTTTGATTTGTTAAAAAAGTTTGAAATATCCAATAAATGTTGTTCCACTTCATGATTGTGTCCCACTTGTTGTTGATTCTTCACAAAAAAATACAGTTTTATATCTTTGTTTGAAGCCTGAAATGTGGCAAAAGGTCGCAAAGTTCAAGGGGGCCGAATACTTTCGCAAGGCACTGTATATAGCTCCACATTGATCTGGTACTGGTACTCCCTGTATATAGCTCCACATTGATCTGGTACTCCACGTATATAGCTCCACATTGATCTGGTACTGGTACCCCCCGTATATAGCTCCACATTGATCTGGTACTGGTACTCCCCGTATATAGCTCCACATTGATCTGGTACTGGTACTCCCCGTATATAGCTCCACATTGATCTGGTACCCCCCGTATATAGCTCCACATTGATCTGGTACTGGTACTCCCTGTATATAGCTCCACATTGATCTGGTACTGGTACCCCCCGTATATAGCTCCACATTGATCTGGTACTGGTACCCCCCGTATATAGCTCCACATTGATCTGGTACTGGTACCCCCCGTATATAGCTCCACATTGATCTGGTACTGGTACCCCCCGTATATAGCTCCACATTGATCTGGTACTGGTACCCCCCGTATATAGCTCCACATTGATCTGGTACTGGTACTCCCCGTATATAGCTCCACATTGATCTGGTACTGGTACCCCCCGTATATAGCTCCACATTGATCTGGTACTGGTACCCCCCGTATATAGCTCCACATTGATCTGGTACTGGTACCCCCCGTATATAGCTCCACATTGATCTGGTACTGGTACCCCCTGTATATAGCTCCACATTGATCTGGTACTGGTACCCCCCGTATATAGCTCCACATTGATCTGGTACTGGTACCCCCCGTATATAGCTCCACATTGATCTGGTACTGGTACCCCCCGTATATAGCTCCATTCTTGGGTGTTTTAATATTTGTATTATTATTTTGTATTATCTGCATCGTTGGGAAGGGCTCGTAAACAAGCATTTCACGGGAAAGTCTACACCCGTTGTATTCGGCACGTGACAAATACAAATTGATTAGATTTGGTTCTGGCTGCTCTGTTATGGTGTGGGGTGCATTTCCTGGCATGGTTTATGTCCACTCAACCCCTTATTTATTTTTATTTCACCTTTATTTGGCCAGGTAGGCTAGTTGAGAAGTTCTCATTTACAACTGAGACCTGGTCAAGATTAAGCACAGCAGTTCGAAACATACAACAACACAAAGTTACACATGGAATAAACAGAGAGGGCAAGGTAAACGGCAGGAAATACACAGCCATTCTGAGTGATCACCTTCAACCTATGATTAATCATCTCTATCCTGATGGGAGTGGATGACAATGTCCCCATCCACAGGGCACACATGGTCACTGAATGGTTTGATGAGAATGAAAACGATGTAAACCATATGCCATGGCCATCTCAGTCACAAGACCTCAACCCAATTGAACACTTATGGGAGATTCTGGAGTGGCAGTTGAGATAGCGTTTCCCACCACCATCAACAAAACACCAAATTATGGAATAGTTACGCATTCCTCCTGACATTGAAGCCGTTCTGGCTGCTCGTGGTGGCCCAACGACCTATTAAGACACTTTGCTGGTGTTTCCATTATTTTGGCTGTTACCTGTATAACTAATTCAGAATTCTTTCATTTATATGATTTCCTGTAATGTAAATCATGTCATGCCCAGGCGTCTCTCACCTGACATCATGTGCAAACTCCTGGACTGAATGTTGTCCTCAGCAGGGTCATAGTCAAACACAGAGCCGGGATTGGTGCGCCACACGCGTAGATCTGAGGGTGAACAGACAGAGAGGCTTTAATGGTCTGCTGGGGTTTCCAATACCTGCCATTTTCTTCTTGTCCATGTACGTATTCTGACCCATTCTGCGTTAAAAGGTACATTGTATATCTAGGCCTGGATTCAATCCGATACTTAAATATCAAAAGTAAATGTAATTGCTCAAATATCCCTGTGTACAAAAGTAAAGATATAAATTATTCAAAATTCCTTATATTAAGCAAACCAGACAGCCACGTCTTAGTTTCGTTTTTGGATAGCCAGGGGCATACTCCAACCCTCAGACATCATTTACAAAATAAGTATTTGTGTTTAGTGAGTCCGCCAGATCAAAGGCATTAGGGTTGACCAGGGATTTTCTCTTGATAAGTGTGTGAATTGGACAGTTTTCCTGTCCTGCTAAGCATTCAAAATGTAACGAGTACTTTTGGGTGTCAGGAAAATGTATGGAGTAAAAAAAGTACATTTATTTTATTTAGGTATGTAGTGGAATAAAATTAAGTTGTCAAAAATAGATACCCCAAAAAACTACTTAAGTAGTATTTGTACTTTCCACCACTGGCTGTAGCACGGTTTCAGATTGATTCACAGCACTACAGTGGGTGTGTGTGTGTTTTATTGGGTACCAGTGACAGTCTCCTGTTCGTGCTCCACGACACGTCTCTTCTCCATCTCGACCACGCGTCTCTGGATGCCACGGTAGTTGATGTCGCTGAACTCCTGGGTGTTCTTCTTCACGCGGTCCATGACAGGGTCAGAGGTAGTGGGAGTGAAGCTGCCCTTAGTCCTTTCAAAGTCCTGGTGGTATCTCACCTGGTGGACACAGCACTGGGATGGTTTCACATCGGTAGGGAAGGAGTAATCAACTTGGTATGGCATGTGTTATTTCATTTTAATAAAGGACTAAGTGGAAAGCCTAGTTCAATTTAAGTGGTATGGTTTAACATTGGTACGAATTATGAAAGTGATACATTTTTGTCTGGCATCAGTTATTACATATAAATGACTTTACAAGCTTAATAACATTATAAGAACCAGAGACTAACTCCAGAAATGTTGCGTTGAGTCTCCTTGACCCGTCTCATCTCAGGTGTGTCCAACACAAAGGCAGCCTTGCCCTGGACCTGCTTACGGAAGCTGTCAGAGTACAACACCTGTGGGATGGCAGAGAGGACAGCAGAGGAACAACGTGAGCACCAGAGTTAACAGATAGGCCCACTCTGAGAAGGGCTTATTATTGGGACCTCCCGACAGATGATATTAGCAGGGAGATTCAAACATTCAGAGTGGGTGTGGATTAAGAGGGTGTGTCCCAATTCATAAGGGGGTTAGGAGTGTGTTTTCCAATCCTTAATGGGGGTGATGGGAGTGTGAGAAAGTCAGGGGAACAGGAGGAAGTTGACTAGTTTCAACAACAAGGGAGAGGGTTAGCGATGATAATACAGACAACACATCACAGCTGGTGGGTGGTATTAAAAGAGATGAGGAGAGTAGAGGCTGACTACTGTAGATCTGATTAATAAGGTTAACTAAAGAAGGAGGAGTTAGAGAGGGTTAACGTGGGTTCTAAAGGGGCACACAGGTCATGGAGGATGGCTGGTGTACCGAGCTAATTTGTTCTTGGTTCCGTTTCGCTCTCTCCATCTCTGGAGTGAACACTTGGGGTGTTCCTTTAGCAGAACTGTCCTTATACAACACCTACAGAACAGAAACACAATGCCCCCCAGGGGACCGTAAGACACACCGCAACAACACAGACAGCAATCACACAACCCAACACACACACACTAAAACATCTGCAGCCTCCACAGCATGGCAAGGATGTTAGTTGCCACACTAAAACAGGAGATATAATAACACAAAACTAACACTGCTGTGGAGAGGAGATAAAAACTTTGTGGGAAAAAAGGTTATGGAAAGGGAAAAATGGAAAAGCAAAAACATTCAGAACATGAGGGAGCCACATCGTAGAGGGTGTTTTTGGCTGAGGTTGGAATTAAGGGAGAGTCAACTGTGATTTACTGATGTTGGAAGGTGGATGGATGGATAGATAGGAGGGAGAAGGACGGATGTGTTATATTTTTAGATTTTGATTTTTGATTGTTGATGACAGGGGCTGTAGCTCAGGGAGCTCCAGCCTGAACCGTTGGGCATCGCTGATGCAGGAAGATAAAAGGAGTATATGAGGGTTGATGATGAGGGGTCAGGGGTCAGCAGATAAAGAAGACGGTTTAAGGAGGTGAGGGATGGTCAGGTGAGGGAGGGTCATGCTCAAATGTCAACTAAACCCAGTGAGAAACACAGAAACACGTGTTGGTGGGTTCAATGGTTTCCTCTAGTACCGAGCTGATGTTCTTCTGCATCTCACGGACCCTCTTCACCTCTGGTAGGTCTGAGACGGCTGTGCCCTGCCCCAACGAGTCCTTGTACTTTATCTACACATCAGATCAGCAGCACGGGTCCCATGCAGAGTAGAGGAGATGTCATAATGGACATACACACAGAGAGCAACCGTAAGCCAGAGACAGACAGCAGCTACAAATGGCATTGAACTCATAATAGCACAAAGACAAGAGCAACTACAGAGGAATAAAGCTAGAATGAACACACACAACACAGCAACAACTTCAGCAACAGCATTTTGGGCCTCACCTCTTAGATGGAAACATGTAATCACAGAGAGTGGTTCCTCTACCAATATATTGTTCAGACATAGTTACATGTTACCAGAGAACTTGACATTGTAAAATCATCATCTACTTGCTTCATTTTGGGGGAAAATGTATGTTTAACTGGAACAAGCTACATTAGTATCATTACTACATGATATGTTTGATGAGATGGTGATAAAGGCTTGTTTAATAGGGTATCTTTCACAGATAACAGTTTTGAGGTGGGGTGAGATTGGAAAGGGTTGGACAGGGGAATTAAAGAGGGGTTTGAGTTGTACAGGGGCTTGAATAACAGGAGCAGGACAGACAGGAGTATATGGATGGTAGATGAAAGGTAGGTAGGTGGATCACACTATAATACTGTGTACCGTGCTAATGTGTTGCTGATTGCGTTTAACTCTCTCCATCTCTGGGGTGTCTGACAGAGCTGTCCCTCTTCCCAAATCCTCTTTGTACTGAATCTTTAAACAGTAACACCAGGACAACCAGTCAGAAAGAGGGTTGATTGCCCATTCAAATAATAACAAAGGATATTGTAAACTTATGATGGCCGCCATCAAACGCATGCAAAGGTTTGGGTTACAGTTAAACTACTGTTCTGAAATCTCACAGCACTTCACTTCAGAAACTGAGTAGAAATAAAATCAAAAGATTTTTAAAAAGTATGATGAAATTAATAGAAACAAAAAATGAAGAAAACTCTAAGAGCAATTTGTCTGGTAGGACAAAAACATTGAAAAACAAGAATTTAAGGGGATGATTCTATTTGGGCCTTTAGTTTGGAGGAAAAAGGATGTTACGTTATTTAGTATTCAGGAGGAAGCGCTAGGCTTCATCTTAGCACACAGAAGTCAACAGTCAGGAGAATAACCACTGATAGTTTAGGGGGCATTATTTGAGGTCAGTTAGGGGTCTTATGACAGAGAAGGTATGAGTTTTTTTGGGAGTTTGTTGGTTGGGAAATTAAGTGGGGCTAGATAGAAACTCTAATACCGAGCTGATGTTCTTCTGCATCTCACGAACCCTCTTCACCTCAGGTAGGTCTGAGACGGCTGTTCCCTGACCCAACGAGTCCTTGTACTTTATCTACCATAGGGGTTCCATGAGGAACACAGAGACAAAGCAAGACAGATATAAAGCACACACATACTGTACACACACAGCAGCAAAGACGAAGGCCTCACTGAAAACAGTGACAATGCAGCTGGCGTAAAGCACAAGAACGCTCACATGTAGGTAAAACAGTCATGATTGTTAACAGCAGTTAAGTTTACAGCATATACAGTTTATAACACTATACACAATGTAGCTGAATAGGAAACTTCTGAGCGAATGAAAGGTTGATATTTGGTTTAGTTTATTACAGATCTTAGATGTAATGAATTATTGTTTTGTTTGATGACTTCTGTTGAGTCTGCTGGGACAATGAACTCTGAGATTAGTATATACTCTGCAGAATGGTGTTGAAAAGGTGGACATTAAAAATGGTTGCCATTATGTAAAGATTAAACCATTATATGGTCTAGTTTTTAAAATTATGGGAACTGTGTTGGTGGTGGTGTGGGGGTCAGCATGGAGCCTATGGCATGGAAGTGTAGCCTGAGTGAAGATGGGTGGAGAGGAGAGGAGAAGAAAAGCAGGTTCACACTATAGTGTACCGTGCTAATGTTTGTCTGATTGCGTTTAACTCTGTCCATCTCTGGGGTGTCTGACAGAGCTGTTCCTCCTCCCAAATCCTCTTTGTACTGAATCTTTAAACAGTAACACAGGGACAACCAGTCAGAAAGAGGGTTGATTGCCCACTTAAATACAAACAAAGGATATTGTAAACTTATGATGGCCGCCATAAAATACATGCAAAGGTTTGGGTTACAGTTAAACTACTGTTCTGAAATCTCACAGCACTTCAGTAAAGAAACTGAGAAGAAAAAAGAAATGTTTGATGAAATTATTATAAATAAAAAATGGAGAAGAAAAATCTAAATGCAGTTTGTTTGTCTGGTGGGACATAGATTGAAAAACAAGAAAACTAAAAGGGGATGGTTCTATTTGGGCCTTTAGTTTGGAGGAAAAAGGAAGTTACGTTATTTAGTATTCAGGAGGAAGCGCTAGGCTTCATCTTGGCGCACAGAAGTCAAAGGTCAGGAGAATAACCATGGATAGTTTAGGGGGCATAATTTGAGGTCAGTTAGGGGTCATACGACAGAGAAGGTATGAGTTTTTTGGGAGTTTGTTGGTTGGGAAATTAAGTGGGGCTAGATAGAAACTCTAATACCGAGCTGATGTTCTTCTGCATCTCACGAACCCTCTTCACCTCAGGTAGGTCTGAGACGGCTGTTCCCTGACCCAACGAGTCCTTGTACTTTATCTACCATAGGGGTTCCATGAGGAACACAGAGACAAAGCAAGACAGATATAAAGCACACACATACTGTACACACACAGCAGCAAAGACGAAGGCCTCACTGAAAACAGTGACAATGCAGCTGGCGTAAAGCACAAGAACGCTCACATATAGGTAAAACAGTCATGATTGTTAACAGCAGTTAAGTTTACAGCATATACCATTTATAACACTATACACAATGTAGCTGAATAGAAAACTTCTGAGCGAATGATAGGTCGATATTTGGTTTAGTTTATTACAGATCTTAGATGTAATTAATTATTGTTTTGTTTGATGACTTCTGCTGAGTCTGCTGGGACAATGAACTCTGAGATTAGTATAAACTCTGCAGAACGGTGTTGAAAAGGTGGAAATTAAAAATGGTTGCCATTATGTAGAGATTAAACCATTATATGGCTATTTTTTTATTTTTTATCTGGGAACTGTGTTGGTGGTGGTGTGGGGGTCAGCATGGAGCCTATGGCATGGAAGTGTAGCCTGAGTGAAGATGGGTGGAGAGGAGAGGAGAAGAAAAGCAGGTTCACACTACAGTGTACCGTGCTAATGTTTGTCTGATTGCGTTTAACTCTGTCCATCTCTGGGGTGTCTGACAGAGCTGTTCCTCCTCCCAAATCCTCTTTGTACTGAATCTTTAAACAGTAACACAGGGACAACCAGTCAGAAAGAGGGTTGATTGCCCACTTAAATACAAACAAAGGATATTGTAAACTTATGATGGCCGCCATAAAATACATGCAAAGGTTTGGGTTACAGTTAAACTACTGTTCTGAAATCTCACAGCACTACAGTAAAGAAACTGAGAATTTATTTTTTTAAATTAAAAAGTATGATGAAATTATTTGAAACAAAAATTGGAGAAGAAAAATCTAAATGCAGTTTGTTTGTCTGGTGGGACACAGATTGAAAAACAAGAAAACTAAAAGGGGATGGTTCTATTTGGGCCTTTAGTTTGGAGGAAAAAGGATGTTACGTTATTTTGTATTCAGGAGGAAGCGCTTGGCTTCATCTTGGCACACAGGAGTCAAAGGTCAGGAGAATAACCACTGATAGTTTAGGGGGCATTATTTGAGGTCAGTTAGGGGTCATACGACAGAGAAGGTATGAGTTTTTTGGGAGTTTGTTGGTTGGGAAATTAAGTGGGGCTAGATAGAAACTCTAATACCGAGCTGATGTTCTTCTGCATCTCACGAACCCTCTTCACCTCAGGTAGGTCTGAGACGGCTGTTCCCTGACCCAACGAGTCCTTGTACTTTATCTACCATAGGGGTTCCATGAGGAACACAGAGACAAAGCAAGACAGATATAAAGCACACGCATACTGTACATACACACAGCAGCAAAGACAAAGGCCTCCCTGAAAACAGTGACAATGCAGCTGGCGTAAAGCACAAGAACGCTCACATGTAGCAGCAGTAACAGCAGTAACAGCAGTTAAGTTTACAGCATACACCGTTTATAACACTATAAACAATGTTCAGTTGAAGTCGGAAGTTTACATACACGAAAGCCAAATACATTTAAAATCAGTTTTTCACAATTCCTGACATTTACTCCCAGTAAAAATTCCCTGTCTTACGTCAGTTAGTATCACCACTTTATTTTAAGAATGTGAAATGTCAGAATAATAGTAGAGATAATGATTGATTTCAGCTTTTATTTCTTTCATCACATTCCCAGTGGGTCAGAAGTTGACATAAACTCAAATATTATTTGGTAGCATTGCCTTTAAAATGTTTAACTTGGGTCAAACGTTTCAGGTAGCCTTCCACAAGCTTCCCACAATAAGTTGGGTGAATTTTGGCCCAATCCTCCTGACAAAGCTGGTGTAACAAAGTCAGGTTTGTAGGCTTCCTTGCTTGCACATGCTTTTTCAGTTCTGTCCACACATTCTCTATGTGATTGAGGTAAGGGCTTTGCAATGGCCACTCAAATACCTGACTTTGTTGTCCTTAAGCCATTTTGCCACAACTTTGGAAGTATGCTTGGGGTCATTGTCCATTTGGAAGACCCATTTGCGACTAAGCTTTAACTTCCTGACTGATGTCTTGAGATGTTGCTTCAATATATCCATATACTTTTCCTCCCTCATGCCATCTATTTTGTGAAGTGCATCAGTCCCCCCTGCAGCAAAGCACCCCCACAACATGTTGCTATCACCCCTGTGCTTCACAGTTGGGATGGTGTTCTTCGGCTTGCAAGCATCCCCCTTTTTCTTCCAAACATAACGAAGGTCATTATGGCCAAACAGTTCTATTTTTGTTTCAGCAGACCAGAGGACATTTCTCCAAAAAGTACGATATTTGTTCCCATGTGCAGTTGCAAACCGTAGTCTGGCTTTTTTATGGCGGTTTTGGAGCAGTGGCTTCTTCCTTGCTGAGCGGCCTTTCAGGTTATGTCGATATAGGACTCGTTTTCCTGTGGATATAGATACTTTTGTACCTGTTTCCTCCATCATCTTCACAAGGTCCTTTGCTGTTGTTCTGGGATTGATTTGCACTTTTGGCACCAAAGTACATTAATCTCTAGGAGACAGAACGTGTCCCCTTCCTGAGCGCTATGACGGCTGCATGGTCGCATGGTCTTTATACTTGCATACTCTTGTTTGTACAGATGAACATGGTACCTTCAGGCACTTGGAAATTGCTCCCAAGGATGAACCAGACTTGTGGAGGTCTACACATTTTTTTTCTGAGGTCTTGGCTGATTTCTTTAGATTTTCCCATGATGTCAAGCAAAGAGGCACTGAGTTTGAAGGTAGGCCTTGAAATACATCCACAGGTACACCTCCAATTGACTCAAATGATGTCAATTAGCCTATCAGAACCTTCTAAAGCCATGACATCATTTTCTGGAATTTTCCAAGCTGTTTGAAGGCACAGTCAACTTCGTGTACGTAAACTTCTGACCCACTGGAATTGTGATACAGTGAATTCTAAGTGAAATAATCTGTCTGTAAACAATTGTTGGAAAAATAACTTGTGTCATGCACAAAGTAGATGTCCTAACTGACTTGCCAAAACTATAGTTTGTTAACAAGAAATTTGTGGAGTGGTTGAGAAACAAGTTTTAATGACTCCAACCTAAGTGTATGTAAACGTTCGACTTCAACTGTAGCTGAATAGGAAACTTCTGAGCGAATGAAAGGTTGATATTTGGTTTAGTTTATTACAGATCTTAGATGTAATGAATTATTGTTTTGTTTGATGACTTCTGCTGAGTCTGCTGGGACAATGAACTCTGAGATTAGTATAAACTCTGCAGAATGGTGTTGAAAAGGTGGAAATTAAAAATGGTTGCCATTATGTAAAGATTAAACCATTATATGGTCTAGTTTTTAAAATTATGGGAACTGTGTTGGTGGTGGTGTGGGGGTCAGCATGGAGCCTATGGCATGGAAGTGTAGCCTGAGTGAAGATGGGTGGAGAGGAGAGGAGAAGAAAAGCAGGTTCACACTATAGTGTACCGTGCTAATGTTTGTCTGATTGCGTTTAACTCTGTCCATCTCTGGGGTGTCTGACAGAGCTGTTCCTCCTCCCAAATCCTCTTTGTACTGAATCTTTAAACAGTAAGAGGAGGCAAAAAGTAGTGAGCGACGATTAGCCTGACACAAAACATTTCTAGATGGCACATGACTGAAGCATTACACCGGTTGGCTAACAGTAAAATAATTACCATATAATGGCACTTCAGCATTGCACAAACCAGAGGTTTAACATCTAAAAATTGTATTAACCTAAAGGTTAAAGCTGCTAATTATAGGAAAAATACAGCAACCCTGGGCACAGACGTCAATTCAACATCTATTCCATGTTGGTTCAACGTCATTTCGTTGAAATGAAGTGGAAACAACATTGATTCAACCAATGAGAAGTTTGTCTAGAATTAATCTCGCACTATCTATCATAGTTAATATCTATATTATCTACATCAAAAAGGGCTGCATATCAGGGAATGTTAACTTTCAGTTCAAAAGAGAGTCAAAAAATAAGCAAAAAAATAAAAATATCAAGAAAGGGGAGGTATTAAAAAAAAAGTTAAAATATGTTATTAGAAAAGGTCAAACATATTTTTAAAAGATACTCATGTAGCAGTAGGTATACCGAGCTGAAATTCTTTGTATTCTCTTTAACACGTAGCATTTCAGGGGTGTCCTTTATTGATGACACTTTGCCCTTAACGTTTTTAAGGTGGTCTGTCTGGTACTGAAGCTACAGGGAAAAGAGCACAAGTGCAGTTAAAATGTCTCGCAATAATAACAACAAAAAAATCAAGAAAAGATAGAAAAAGAAAACAAAAAGAGAAAAAAGCAACAACCATGATAAAACAATGGCGCTCTAATGAATGTGTGAAACATTACAAACGCACTGCCTTTTTTTTACTGCCGATAGTAAAATGCATAAACCGCATGGTCTACTCTACACTGGGAAAAAAATATCTCTTTACTTTTGTTTATGGAATATGCCATTCTCTAATTATATAGATTCAACTATGTAATTAGCTGCTGTTCTTCCCAAAAACAATAAAAAGCCTTGAGCCTGGCTTTTCTGAATCGACAATTACATAATAAACATAATGTACAGTATGCTGCTGGTTTTCATTAGTTCAGACAGCGCAACACAACAGATGTTCATAAAGAAACAATGAACATATACTGTAAATGTATATAAAGTATTGTAGGTAATACTTTGAAGACAAGACACCGAAGACACACAGAGAGCCACCATGCTGCCACTGACTGGCATGGGTGATGATGAACCTGAGATCTGGAACCTGGGCATTTGGTTCCAAACGGAGGATTCTAAAACAGAAGGTTCTAAAATGGTTCTACTTACAGTGCTGAAGTTTTTCTGGTTCTCACGGACTCTCATCATCTCAGGGGTGTCCAGGACGGGCACATAGTGAGACATGGTATTCTTAGCCTCCTCCCTGTACTTTTTCTGTTGGACACAATACACACACACACACACACACATATGAGATCCAAGATGGCGTAGCAGTCAGACGTCTTGTCGTGTCGTGTCCCTTGTATATATCTTTTTTTTTTTTACATATTTTTCTTCGCATATCTTTTAAAACATTTTTCTAAACCTCAACATCTAAATACTCTCCTGTAACCCGCCTCACCCGATGTAGCGCGGATCTGCTTTTTTTTCTAAAGTATTTATATTTACTTCGGATCCGGAACCCCTCAACTGAAGCTAGCCAGCTAACTACCAGCAAACCATTGCTAGCGGTCATCAGCTAACCGGTCATCAGCTAACTGGTCATCAGCTAACCTTTAGCTCGGAAATCTCTCGCCAGTTCGAACAACGCGACTCTAACCAGAGCATAACGGACCTATTATTTTTATCCCCGGATTCCCACCGGATTCCCACCGCAAACGGAACATTTTCAGCTGGATCTTCACAACTAGCTAACTAGCTAACCGCAACCCCGGATGATTACTCCTGGCTAGCGTTTCCATCCACTTAGCTTGAAGCTAGCCCGGCCAGAGCTCCTGTGCTACCACCGAAGCATACTCCTGGGCTACAATATCCGGACCCACGACCGGTCTATCAATGTCACCGCATGAAGAGGCATAAACAGACTCACCCCATCGCGACGTATACCACCCACCACTGCGACCTGTATGCTCTAGTCAGCTGGCCCTCACTACATATTCGTCGCCTGACCCACTGGCTCCAGGTCATCTACAAGTCCAATGCTAGGTAAAGCTCCGCCTTATCTCAGTTCACTGGTCACGATGGCAACACCCACCCGTAGCACGCGCTCCAGCAGGTGTATCTCACTGATCATCCCTAAAGCCAACACCTCATTTGGCCGCCTTTCATTCCAGTTCTCTGCTGCCTGTGACTGGAACGAATTGCAAAAATCGCTGAAGTTGGAGACTTTTATCCCCCTCACCAACTTTAAACATCTGCTATCTGAGCAGCTAACCGATCGCTGCAGCTGTACATAGTCCATCGGTAAATAGCCCACCCATTTTTACCTACCCCATCCCCATACTGTTTTTATTTATTTACTTTTCTGCTCTTTTGCACACCAATATCTCTACCTGTACATGACCATCTGATCATTTATCACTCCAGTGTTAATCTGCAAAATTGTAATTATTCGCATACCTCCTCATGCCTTTTGCACACAATGTATATAGACTCTCCTTTTTTCTACTGTGTTATTGACTTGTTAATTGTTTACTCCATGTGTAACTCTGTGTTGTCTGTTCACACTGCTATGCTTTATCTTGGCCAGGTCGCAGTTTCAAATGAGAACTTGTTCTCAACTAGCCTACCTGGTTAAATAAAGGTGAAAAAAAAAAAAAAAAAAAAAAAAACACACACAGAGAGAGAGAGAAGTCACACAACACCTTGGTCAACTCTGACGTCAATATATTCAATGCATATCAATCTGTATCCCTCATATCAATGCAAAGGTAATCTACATAGTTTGTGGAGAGTTTTTTAACATGGTTTGTGGACACTCCATAGTCAATCGGACCGTTACTCTTACCTGGCTGACCATGTTCCTGATATTCTGTGCGTGGAGGATGTCAGGGGTGTCGATAACACTAGTGTAGCTAGCCCTGTCCGCCTCAGCAGTCTGCTTGTACTTTTGCTGAGGAGGGGCACAAGATGCGGCTCAGAAACACACTCTTTGTTAAATAACAACTACATGCACTGATGAAGAGTGGTCTTTCAGTATTCTTGGTAAAGTACACAATTACTGTATTGAAAGAAATTAACATTGGGATATGGTTATGATTATAATATGCATTTGTTACATGTAAAATAGCTATACAGAAACTCAAGTATAACTAAGACAGTTGGACAATATGAAATATCTTCTAGGTTCCAAAAAAGTCCTTCTCTGATAGTAATCTAAAAAATATTGCAATAATGTACAATGCTGAAAATAATGCGTAGTGCACATATTACAAAAAACAATGAATGGACTTAATGCACATATCACACAAAAAGGATGGCTTGGTCCAAGTACCCTGCCCCACTGACCTGGCTGAGGATGTCTGTAGCATTCCTAGCCCTCATGAAGTCTGGCGTGTCTGTAGCCAAAGCCGACATTCCTTTGCCCTTTATCTCTGTCTCCAATGTCTTCTTGTACTCTTTCTGCAAACAGCCACATTACACACAGTCAAGTCACACAATTCTTTAGTAGAGTATTCAAATATAGCTGTTGGATATTATATTAGGAAGGAAAGGGATCTCATTTGTTTAGGGACTGCAAAACCAAAAATGGCAAAAGTTAAAACAGGTTAGCACAAACAAACCAACAAGAACATGGGATAAATCAAGCTACGAGGGAGGGAGACAAGAAGGGTCCACTCAGAGCTGAAAGACAGAAGAAGGTTTAGTGTGAATCTCAGTGAGGTAGTGTAGGTCATTTCAGACACCATATTATCTGGTTAACCTGGGGAACTACTAGCCTGGTCCCAGATCTGTTTGTACTGTCTTGCAAACTCCTATGGTCAATGTCACCAATGTAGTGGGCACGACAGAACAAACAGATCTGGGACTAGGTTGGGGGAATGACACTACTAGCTCGACAACTGCGTTGCAAACACATTAATGATGTCATCCTGCGTCAAGAAAAAAAAACAATCAGCTGCCTGGTTAGTTAGGTGATGAAACAGGAAGAGGAGGAGGAGACGGAAGCAGAGGACGGGGAAGGGGAGAGCGAAATGGGAGAAGAAGACTGTTCCATCTGTAGCAGTCCTACCTGACTCAGGATAGCAGTGGCATTTCTTGCTCTCAAAAGCTCCGGAGTTTCCTCAAAAACAGTTAGCCCTTTACCCTTCACCCCCTCCTCTAGATCCCTCCTGTACTCTTTCTACAGGGCGGAAGGAAGAACAGAGAGACTGCAGAGAGACAGGCAGGGCAACACAGGCAGGGCAACACAGACAGGATACGGTACAGTACCTGCTCACCTGGCAAGTAATACCGCTCCCCCATAGATCTCAAAGTCACCAAGTCTCCCCTTCAAATTATGACAAACCAGTTGTGGTTTTGGTTGACATGTACCGACAAATATTGACTTGCCAAGTCGGACATTATCATTTATTTTTATACAATACGTATTTTGACCAATAGACATTAAATTGGTCATTGGAAAGACATTGGTGAGTTTGGTAAGCAGCCTGATAAAACGAAAATGGAATTTTATCAGATAGAACAATAAGACAAAAAATACCCACAGGACATTTGGTACAAGACAGTTTGTTCATGAGGCATTTTGCCAAAAGCACTCATGTTTGCATTTCATTAGGGCATCATGCAGAACAAACACAGGAAACAGGGTTATTTAAAAAGCCAAACCAGACAGAAAAACCAGACAAATTAAGACAGTTGTTTTGAAGGAATGGGTGGGAACTACAAAGGTCACAATGTCAACATAGATGACAGTTCATACATAACACTAATAGTGCAGACATGGCAATAAAACAAAGTCTTTAACTAAAACAGTCACGCAACACTACTATGGTACTATGAAAAGGGAAGGGTGTATTACGTGTAATCGTAATAGAGTGTATTATCGTTGGGTGGTGGACCATGCAAGTTAACCACAACTAACCGGGGTGTGACAATTTCTTGAGGAGAAAAAGTCACACACGTGGGATTAAAAGAAGGAGGGTTGTGGTGGTTATGGTGGTCTTAGTATGATTATCAGAGGTGGGTGAAGAGGAGGAGGAGGGGTACAAAATGGAGTCGACGTCTGTTCGTTACCTCGCTGGCTATTTTGGTGGCGTGTCTGACATGTAACATGGCAGGGGTGACCTCCAAGCCTGAGAGGTTCTTTCCCTTTATGGACTCCTCATATTCCTTATGATAGTCTTTCTATTCGCCGCAAAGATAAGACAAGGGACAGATACAGCTGAGATACATGCAAGCCTCATCACAATGCAAGCCTCACCTCAGTCTTACTGCTCTTCCTGAGAACAACTCAGTGGTGTACTGCTCTACGTATGACGACAGTATGCCTCTGGTGTGTGTAATGTTTTTTTGTACAGATATTAAAATATTTGAAACCTTTATATTTATACATGTATAATCCTGATATTTTATGTATGGATCCAGGTTTTCAGCAGTCACTGGTTTAAAGTATCTACGCAGTCTGGTACGTTTCCTGTTTTGTGTCAGTCAGTCTGTGCACTAGCAGGGAGACATGATTACCAGACAGACATCCAGTACCGTGCCTTAACCGTGGATCATCAGAGGAATATTTCACTTTCTGTACTTACACAACATCGTGTGTCAGTGTCACACAAGACTGCCATAAGCCATAGTCCCAGCGCTCCACTTTCACATCAAATTACACGTTGGAAAAATCACATTTCATAGACATTGTAGATAGACTTTTGAAAAACAGACAAGTCTACAGAGTTTCCAAATAAAACAGAAGATCCAATACAATGATAGACAAAAACAACAGATCATTCCATGCATGTTCTCTTTGGAGCATCAGCGAAACTCCAGACTGCAAAGTAGAGGTGTTGTTGTATGAAACAATTAGATATTGGGTGGAAACTATATAATGAGTATTTACCGCGCTCTGCATGTGCTGGGCCTCCTTAGCCGTCACATAGGTGGGGGTCTCGAAGTCCAGCATGGCCTTTCCTCTAGCCTTCTCATACTTCTCCTTGTACTTCACCTGTGGATGGACACACAGGAGTCAGACAAATATATTCACAATGTCTCAATTCATTTATTGAATAAAGTTGACTTACTTTATTCAATAAATATGACTAAATAGGCCATTTAATATTATCCTTGAGGCCTAAACGATACCAACTGCTGTTGTTATAACATCATGACAGTTTAACAAGGTGTTTTCAGAGCACAAACTGACAGGGTTTGTGGCAGGTCTGTTTCAATATAGTGAACTCTGGTCCAGATATCGTGTCCATCGAAGACTTCTAGAGGGAACAATTACTCCACTTAAAATGGGAGCATGGGAACCGATTTATAATGACCGCAATATAAACCTCTCAGGTTTAATGATGGAGTGACGAGTGGGAGATTTTATGGATCAATTAAAAAAGGAGTTACATAATAGCACACAGGCCAACCAACGCTTCCAGTAAAACTGTTTTTACAAGTCCACCAAGCCCTGACAAGTCAACAATACAAACATTAACTGTGTTTCATTGTGTTCCACTGTTTAATGATTTTACATGTTGGAGAAGAAGCCTGGGAGAATTTAGATTCACAAGTCACAGGATGAAGCATTTCACTGTAAGGTCTACTACACCTGTTGTATTCAGCATTTCACTGTAAGGTCTACTACACCTGTTCTATTCAGCATTTCACTGTAAGGTCTACTACACCTGTTGTATTCAGCATTTCACTGTAAGGTCTACTACACCTGTTGTATTCAGCATTTCACTGTAAGGTCTACTACACCTGTTGTATTCGGCATTTCACTGTAAGGTCTACTACACCTGTTGTATTCAGCATTTCACTGTAAGGTCTACTACACCTGTTGTATTCGGCATTTCACTGTAAGGTCTACTACACCTGTTGTATTCAGCATTTCACTGTAAGGTCTACTACACCTGTTGTATTCAGCATTTCACTGTAAGGTCTACTACACCTGTTGTATTCGGCATTTCACTGTAAGGTCTACTACACCTGTTGTATTCGGCATTTCACTGTAAGGTCTACTACACCTGTTGTATTCGGCATTTCACTGTAAGGTCTACTACACCTGTTGTATTCGGCATTTCACTGTAAGGTCTACTACACCTGTTGTATTCGGCGGGTGCGACAAATAAAATTAGATTTTTAAATGGAATATTGGAAAGATGATTTTCAAACTGAAAGTTGCATCTCAAACATAGAAAGTTAAAACCCGGTGATGTCAGTAGGACAGGTCCATCGGTCGTCCCAGTCATCGGCCACTTACGTGACTCTGTAGTTCTGAAGCCTCCTTGTGATGAAGCTGTTCTGGTGAGTCAGCGATCATGAGGTAGTGACCCTTACTGTCCTCATGTTTCTTCTTGTACTGGTACTAAGAGGGAATCAATGCCCAGTAAAGCAGCTCAGTACAACAACGTGGGGAAAAATAGCCACTGCCGTTAGCTCCCTCAATGCCGCCAATTATATAAATATATATTATATATTATTTTAAACAAGAATGTTTTATAAAAAAGTTAAGGAATGTGAATAAAAAGGGATGAAAAGAATGCAATGAAGAACAATTAGAAAAGAGAAGGTAAGGTAAGTTCTAGAAGACTAAGTTATGATATACTAAGTATTGTTTTTAATAAAAAATGTTTTAAAATTATCCAGCACATGATAACATGCTAGAGACCGTGTGAAAAAGAAAACACTAAGACTATAGATGGATGAAAAAAGAGATGGAGAATGTTATAGCGGGTGCTAGTACAGGAAGTTTGGAGGTCAAAGGTGAGAAGGGTCAGGGTCACTACCAGATGATGTCCTTGAGGATTATGGGTAAAAGAGTATGATGCAAAAATTCTGATACTACAGATCTGTGTTTTACTATATCTCATACAGTATATACACAGCAGGACCAAACTGGTTGAAATGACGCCATTACAACCACATTCCAACTACTTCTGGTTGTAAACAGATCGTAATTAAGTTATTTCAACCAGATTTGCCTGCTGAGAGAGAGCTAGGGAAAGCCTAATTATATGGAATGACTTTCTTGGAGGGTTGTTGTGGTGAGGTGTTTGGTTGTTGAGAAGGCGGTGGTTATGCAGAAGGGATGATGGTGATGATGACACTACCGGGTAGGAAGACGGTGGTATTGGGAGTACAAAGGGTTATGTGCAGATTGTCTTACGTCACTGGACAGCTTGCTGGTGCTCAGGTTGTGCTGCATGGACAGAGACTCTGCCATGTCTGTTACAGGTTTGTGCAGCTTCTTCAGGTCACCCTTGTACTTCACCTGTGAGATGAGAAGACGGACAGAAGAACATCATCGTATTATAGAGAGCTATTATATGGATATATTATTAGAATATAGTGTAATTATTTATATATAGATTTATTATTATAGAGTTTTATATAGCATTTCTCATGAACTGCTTGGTCCTGGTCGCTTTGTATATCTTTGATAAAGACCTGTGAGTAAAGAGGTCTTAGCCCGTAAGCAAATGTATCATATTAAAAGAGTACTACACCTACTTGGGAGAGTGGAACACGTACCTCACTAGCCAGCTTGTGTGCATCCTTCTGAGTCTTGTAAACCACACTCTCCTTCATGTCATACTTTGGCCTGAGCCCCTTCTCCTTGTCAAACTTGGCCTTGTACTGCACCTGGAGGGATATCATATGGCAGTGTGTGTGTTAGTCTCAGTCTAATTGTGTCTGTGAGGCAGGTAAGCCCAGAAAAACACAGCGAGAGTCAGATTAATGAGGAGAAAAATACAGTATTCGGTCACATAATATAAAAAGGGCTCATGGCTTGTTCAATGATTTTAGAGGGATCCAAATTCAGAATTTCTACATCTAGGTAGCTCCTTACTGTGCTGTTTTAGTAGCCCTTGTTATACAGCATAGCCAATTGAAGTCAAAACCATAGGTTGCCTTCTAGGATTAATTTGATATAATGTATCTGGTGGGTATAACAAATGAATAAATAAGCATTCTTTCTTACTTTCAATGAGTCAACTAACCTCAGAAGGCAATTAAGACAACACTAAGAAGAAGCAACTGTACAAAAAGAACATTGACTTCATATACCGTTGGAACAGTATGTATGGTAGTCAGAAATAGAAAATGAGGGAGAAAGTGATGCTGGGATCCCATTGCTGAGAGTCTGAGATAGACTCCTATTCTGTAGAGGAACCAGCTGACAAAAAGTCAGGGAGAGCGAGAAAGAGGGAGAGAGTGTGTAAAACCAATACAAATGAGGGAAAAAAATCAGTCTAATTATAATCATGCTCCAAATGAAAAAGCAATGACAGAACTGCTGGCAACCCAATCAAATTGTCAACTCTGCCTCCTAGTGTTCAGTGTTGCCTATACTATAGAAGAGTTGTGAATAAGATACTTTAGACAGAAGCTTTGATACAGGATTTACAGTCTTCGTGGCACAGAGACAATTCTGTCGAACGATGCAGCAACAATAACCCTATGACATGCTATCACTGTAGGGGCCATTCCAGAGGAGGCAGAGACATTGACTAACCAGATGTCCCGGCTTTTCTGACATTGATCATTTAAGACGTTGATTCAACTGAGGGAGAAAAGGAAAAATAAAAAGGAAAAAAGCAATAGAAAACAATATTTTCTGTTGACTTTTAGGAAAATAGTTATTGCTTCACTATGCTGCCCTACCAAGCAAAAAGACAGTAACTGCTCATTTGGTCGAAAATTAGTTAATTCCATTTTTGCTACATTAAATACATGCTTAATCATGTGGACAAGTATCCTGCCTCTATTGTATTGTGTTTTGGAGAAAATGGGGGTCATGTTAGCAGTAACTGCATAAAGTTACTGTGAAACCAAGGTATATTAAAGCCATTTTTCTCATTTTTCTCCACGCTATGAGCAGCTACTGCCTTTTTGCTTGGTAGGGCAGAATGCATGTCTGTGTTTGCAAAAGCTTGCGATGGGAGAGGGAAAAGAAGATAGCTACAGGTATAAGGAAACAAAACACAAAACAAAAAAGACTGGAGGAAAAACTATAACAATCAAGAATATTGGCAGATATCATAGAATTATAACACAAATGAAAAAACGTAATCTTAAATTATGGAAGCAGAGGAGCCCCAACAGATGCTACCAGAAATCAACCAATCAGTGAGTCATTCAATAGGAGAAAGGAAGTCGCAAGACACAGACAGGAAGTTGCTGCCCATTTGACCCTGTCCCAGGGTTTGGTGTTGACCGTACCTGGCTGGTCAGCTTGGACACTGCAGTAGCCAGAGCGATGTCTGGACGGTGGGTCAGTGAGCCTCCATGGGCAGCCTCCTGGCGAGCTTTGTCACGGTAACCAATCTACCAGACACAATACACAAACCATCAGTGAGTAACATCTCAGCACAGACTGTGGTGATTTGACTTGATGCCTTGTGATTCTGTCATGCTGAGAGTGTAAACATGCAAATTCAACTCAGAAAGGTAAACAAATACAACATTTTGCCAAACAGGCTAACAGTCTTCACCACCGTGTAGGCTATTCACAGTGTACTAAACACTCACATTGCTGGTGAGCTTGGAGGCCTGGGTGGCCTTCATGATGTCTGGGCGCATAGCCACAGAGGTGTAGTTGAGCTTGGCCTTAGCGCCCTGCCTGTAGGCAAACTAGAGATGGAGAGAGGAAAGAGTGAATCCCCCACATTGAAAGACTGATATTAAAGGCATGACATAGAGAGTGAAAAACATAAAAAGCCACTTTGTGACAACTGCTGATGTAAAAATTAATACTTGATTAATAACGACCAATTATATCAAGCAAGCATGAACTGTTGAATGTCTTTAATATAGGAGATATAGTGATGTATTTTTCTAGAGGAGGATGGTTAGTGACTTACATTGCTCTGATTCTTGGCTACATCCATGGCGTGCTGCACATCGGGAGGCACACTCATGTTGTTGTACTTGGACTTGCCCTTCTCCTTCTCAAACTTCTTCTTGTACTGTTTCTGTGGACAAAATGGCAGAGACAAAAATGTCAAAGGTAACAAAAGGCTCAGGACTGTATAGTCTTGGGAAGTCTCATTCACTCTGTGTGAGAAATCTGGAAATGGAGGATCAAGCCTGTATACCAGCTCCAACTAAACAGCTGATATGGAGAGTAGGGACTGACCTCGCTGACTAGTTTGCCCATGTCCTTGGCGTGGATGGTATCGCGGGTCGTGGGCAGAGTGTTGAATTTGCTGGTCTGATGCTCCATCTTGCTGGCCAGTTTGTATTTGCTCTGAGGAAAGGAAGAAAACAAACAACTAGTGTCTGACAGGAATCTGACTGGGTCTCATACAAACGAAACTATCATAGTGTACAGTAGCTTCCTTCATTAAAACATGTGTTCTTGAAATATTTTGTAGCAAATTCCTTGTTCACCTATAAGATAAGGTCTATATTATGACATTTACGATCTATCTATGATAACTATACTGTAGGTTAGTAAAGACAGCCAATCACTGGCAGTAATAAACATTACATAGTAAGTATCTGTAGTTATCATGTGTTTGATGTTTTCTGCTTCTTACCTCAGATGCCAGAATGCGCACTGACTTGGCATGAAGGTTAGCAGGAGTGTCCAGAACAGTCTTATACTGGCCTTTTGCCTTCTCAAACTTCTCTCTGTATTTCACCTGTTGGACAGAACAAAGCACAACAATTAACACAGGTTCTTTTTTTCTTAAGATTAAAATGTAATGTGTCAGAATAGAATAGAATCGGATAGAACAGAATAGAATATCTTTCTTTTGATTGATGGGTGGCAGGTAAATGAACAACTACTCACATTGCTGAAATCAGCATTCTTCTTAGCCAGGATGGCTAACTTGTCGTCCACGATGGACATCACACAACCCTTCATCATCTCCTTGTCATACTTGTATTCAACCTGAGCACCGCCAGATACACAACAGGGGTTGACCAGAGGTGCCATGTCAAAGATACAAGGTGTCAGTATAGAAACCTGGGATGGTGTTATGTGTGTAAGTCATGTACGTCGCTATTGTCTAGATTTGTTCTTCATGGACTCTTAGACGATTAGCCCCATTGTGGGCTAAAATACATCCAAACAAACAAATAAATGTCTGTAGTGCATCACTCACATCACTCTGCTGGAAGTTGGCCTTGGCAGCGTGGACAAAGTCAGGTCTGTCGACAGTCCAGATCCACTTGTTTTTGGTGGCCTGGTACTTCTTCCTGTAGTCCAACTGGAAGGAGACAAATCAGACAGGAACAGAACAGTGAGTGAGTGAGTGAAGGGCCTGTCTCAAGCAACCATTCAAGTGGGGTAGAACACATCAGGTATTATGCCTGTCCTTAACAAGCCACATGATTTTATTTTAATTAATTAATTCATTTATTCATTCATTTATTCAGAAGTGGCTTTCAGAAGTAAATGGATACAAGGAAAAGAGGAGTACTAGCAGAGAGAGGCTCACATTGCTGATGTTCTTGTAGGCTTCCTTGGCAGCGCGGATTTCAAAGGATTCAGGGTCCATGTTGATCTGGGCCTTGCTCCTCTCATACATCTCCTTGTACTTCAGCTGAGTGACAAAGGAGATAAAAACACACTCACATACAGTACCAGGGCTATGACTGTATCTGCCTCCATCTTAGAGTGAGTTGTGAGAGGGAAGGAAGGTGGCCATTTTGAGAGTGTAGAGTACATACCACGCTGGTGATCTCCTTGACCTTCTTCATGTGTGTGCTGTGTGGAGTGTCATGGCCCAGGGTGTAGCCCTTAGCCTTGTTCTTGTTATACTCCATCTTGTAGACATTCTGGAAAAAGTGATGAGAAAATGGTGCAAGTCTAAATGATTCACATATAGTGTTATGTAGATAAATGCACAGCAGTAAGGAAAGGACACATTTATTTATATTCTTTTATTATTTGGATATTTATTTATTTGTATATCTTTATTTTTGTAATAACTATTTATTTTTATAAGAGAGAAACAGTGACAACAATTGCAACAAAAAGTATCTTTAATTCAATGTTGTGTGGCCAAGTGAACTCACGTCTAATATGGCTTTGCTGCGTTTGTGGCTCTCATGCTCAGGTGTCTCCAGGATGGAGGTGAACTTGTTCTTAGCGCGCTCATACTGCGCCCTGTACTTCCACTGTGGTGATGGGGGCAGAACACAAGAGTTAGACACTCACACAGGAGACATTACTGTCAGATAAGTATAAATGTATATATTATTAACAGTGTTTAAATTATCTATAGATTATCTATGTGCTTTGCATATTGATTTTCAGTAGGCTATATGAGATTATTTTACATGCCTTTATCCATTCTTGATCAAATGAAATGTATTTTCAAAGAAATGGTGATTCTGTGAAACAACTACAGCACATGTCAATGTAATGAATGAATGCAATAGGAAGACACCATGCAGAGGTTGGTACATGCTTAACGGAAACAGGTAACAAACTGAAATTATGTGGAAAGAGAGTTCCACAAATACACAGTTTGAGAACGAAAACAGAGACAAGGGATACGTGTTACCAATAGTCTGTTAGGGCACAGCCTGTCATTTTCTCATGGATGATTTTCTCCAGCTGACGTTTGATGTCCTGATCAGCTTGTCTGTTTCTACACTATGTCCTGATCAGCTTGTCTGTATCTACACTATGTCCTGATCAGCTTGTCTGTTTCTACACTATGTCCTGATCAGCTTATCTGTTTCTACACTATGTCCTGATCAGCTTGTCTGTATCTACACTATGTCCTGATCAGCTTGTCTGTTTCTACACTATGTCCTGATCAGCTTGTCTGTTTCTACACTATGTTCTGATCAGCTTGCCTGTTTCTACACTATGTCCTGATCAGCTTGTCTGTTTCTACACGATGTCCTGATCAGCTTGTCTGTATCTACACTATGTCCTGATCAGCTTATCTGTATCTACACTATGTCCTGATCAGCTTGTCTGTTTCTACACAATGTCCTGATCAGCTTGCCTGTTTCTACACTATGTCCTGATCAGCTTGTCTGTTTCTACACGATGTCCTGATCAGCTTGTCTGTATCTACACTATGTCCTGATCAGCTTATCTGTATCTACACGATGTCCTGATCAGCTTGTCTGTATCTACACTATGTCCTGATCAGCTTGTCTGTTTCTACACTATGTTCTGATCAGCTTGCCTGTTTCTACACTATGTCCTGATCAGCTTGTCTGTTTCTACACAATGTCCTGATCAGCTTGTCTGTATCTACACTATGTCCTGATCAGCTCGTCTGCATCTACACTATGTCCTGATCAGCTTGTCTGTATCTACACTATGTCCTGATCAGCTCGTCTGCATCTACACTATGTCCTGATCAGCTTGTCTGTTTCTACACTATGTTCTGATCAGCTCGTCTGCATCTACACTATGTCCTGATCAGCTTGTCTGTTTCTACACTATGTCCTGCTGATGATAAATCTGGTGTGGATACATATTGAACATGAGTAGTACGGTTAGAGATTAATAATGGTAGTATTTTTTTAATTGTCATTTGGATTTAGAATTTCAACTATGAAATGAAAATAAATCTATTGACTGTGTTCATAATTTGACATAAAACATATTTCTAGACAGTTCAGTTTGTACTTGTGATGTGGGTTATAGGCAGATGAATTATAACTTGGGATAAGCTAGGTAGCTCGGGTTCTGAGATCAGTGAGGATTCAGGAGTGTTTATGAAGCAGCGGTGTGAGGGGAATGTGGGGCAGACAGAGGTGAGGTATTCTAGTCACTGGCCAATGAGAGTTCAGCATGGGTTTCCACAGCTACAGTTAGCGAGGGCGGAGCTGGGAAGACAACCGGAGGGAGTGAGAATTGGGAAAACTGGCATGGAGTGGACATTTTGAGGACTTTACGGGGTGAGGTCTACCGAGCCAATGGATGATTACCTTACACTGCGCGCTGGACTGGCAAATGGCGCTGAGGATGTCTGGACGGAGCAGCTCATTGCAGCCATTCTTTAGCAGCTCTTTAGCCCTGGACCTATATCTTTTCTGTCCACGGGGACACACACCAACAAACACAGCATGCAGAGGATGAGGACAGGGACAGTGGGACAGACAGGACGGAGTGGACAAGAGAGGAGCTCCCAAGATCCCAGGCGTGGAGTCTGAGTTGTGTCCTCCTGATTTGTGCCCTCAGAGTGAATCGCCCAGCTATATTAAACCTGGTTGAATTGGGTTCAATCAATCAATCAAATACGCCTTTTTATTAGATTTCATGGTTTTGACAATGCTGAATTTGTTTTTGACAATTGTCATTAAAACTGACATGAGAAAAGGGTTCAACCAAGTTTACGGGTTCAACACTGAGTGCACAGATCAAGGAAAGTGTAGCCGCTCACTCAAACCACCACAGAGGGCTATTTGAGTGGCAGAGTACGACACCTGTGGCGCAAGGAAAAAGACAGAGAGAGAGAGAAGTGAACACGAATGATGACATCTTAGCCATGCGACTATGACCTCCGGAAAGGCCTGCAGTCAGATGACCTCATGCGCCGGGCTCAGAAGCAAGCGTTCTGATAGGCCCAGAGTAGACGGAGGCGGACGGGGGCGGGACTCGGCAGCGGGCCAATCATAGCTTTACCTGGCTATTCTTGGCGTTCTCCTTAGCCAGGAGGTTTCTAGGATCATCCAACACACTGCTGTACTTATCCTTGGTCTTCTCATAGGCTGCTCTATAGCGCCTCTGCTCAGAATGTCAAAAAGTTAAAGACAACTGACAAACAAACAGTGATCTGCGACAGTCAGGAAATAAGAAGACTACCAGGAAAGAAAGTCAAGGTTAATAGCATGTGATAAATAGAGGAATGAACCGCAGACAAGAGAAACTTGAGTGACAACGACACAGTATTGTGGCTAGGACCACCACAGGAAGAAGGATGGTGCATTCATCACCATTTACAGTACATCAACTAAATGTTTTGAACTAATCATGATCATCTGTTACCCTCAAAGCTGAGAATCCAAATGAGAGAGAAAGAGAACACATGTTATACTCATTACTGTATCTGGTTTTCATAAGGTCGTTTAAATAAGATGAAATATATCCAGTATATCCAAATTAAAACCGACATGAGTTTGCATAAATGTGTTCCAAAAGTGCAGCTGTGACTTACTTCGTTGATGATAATGGAGGCATTCTTGGCGGCCTGGAAGAATGGAGTATCACTTGTGTACTTGAACTGGTGTCTGTTCTTCTCAAAAGTTGCTTTGTAGAGTCTCTGTTTTCAAAGGAGAAGAGGGAAAAGAAGAGGAGAAAAGAGCTTTTGTGGATATGAGAAGAGAAAGATAACATCTGAGAATGGTCTTATTGAATTTGTAGTGGTCAATTCTTTCTTTCCTAAATTCTTACCTCACTGTAGAGGCTTTTGTTCTTCTCAGCCTGGACCATCTCAGGTCTGTCCCACACATAGCAGCCAATACCCTTCAGCCAATCCAGGTCCTCCTTGTACTTGACCTAATGTTAGACAGATATATTCATGTTTTGGGTCACGCAAAAACATACAGGTTAAAGTATTCTAATACGCTGAAATGGACAATGCGATCTCTCTATGGTAAACTACACATTGTAAGCACTGGAATGTATTGGAATTGACAATACAGTGATTATGCTGCGAGGGTATTTTCAGATGTTAACTTGACACCACTCACGTTGCTGACGTTATCATAGATGACTTTGCTGTGGAAGAACTCGGGACGGTCGGGGATGGATCTCCACGTTCCCAGAGTGTTGTTGTACTTCTCTCTGTATTTGACCTGTGTGAAGGAGAGTGTCTTATATCTGTATGATAACATATGTGTATACAGTATTTCATCTGTGTGGAGACAGAGAAGTGTCTTTTATCTGTATGATAACATACATACAGAGTTTGGCAAAAACCACATACCAAATGGAGTCCATTTAATATACCAAATAATCCTATTGGGTGGCTCTGAGCCAGCAGGTAAAGCTGGTTGAAACGACTTCCTTAAAACACAGATTACTGTTCGTAAACTGGTTGTAGGGATGTCATTTCAACCAGTTTTGGTCACTGACCTCGCTGATGTCATCGGTGACCCTGCGGTGACACACGATGTCCAGGGCATCCTTGACGCTGTGGTAGTGACCCTTGGCCTGCTCAAAGCTCTCCTTGTAGCGCAGCTAGAGAGAGAGAGTGAGAGTGAGAGTGAGAGTGAGAGTGAGAGAGAGAGACAGAGAGACAGAGAGACAGAGAGACAGAGAGACAGAGAGACAGACAGACAGACAGACAGACAGACAGACAGACAGACAGACAGACAGACAGACAGACAGACAGACAGACAGAGAGAGAGAGAGAGAGAGAGAGAGAGAGAGAGAGAGAGAGAGAGAGAGAGAGAGAGAGAGAGAGAGAGAGAGAGAGAGAGAGAGAGAGAGAGAGAGAGAGAGAGAGAGAGAGAGAGAGAGAGAGAGAGAGAGAGAGAGAGAGAGAGAGAGAGCGAGCGAGAGAGAGAGAGAGAGAGAGAGAGAGAGAGAGAGAGAGAGAGAGAGAGAGAGTTGTACATAGGTCAGTCATTTGGAAGAAGGACAACTTAAAGACCAAAGACAGTAGAGGCGGAGGAGGGATCACCAGAGAGCATACTCACATCACTGGACTGTAGGTAGGCCTTCTTGGCCCGGACCAGGATGGGTGTGTCATGGATGCTGGTGTACTTGTGCTTCATCTTCTCATACTGATCTTTGTATTTGATCTGGGAGAAGAAACAGAGGAGAAACTGTGTTAGAGCAGTGGTGAAGGGCAAATACTATGGTATCATACTGGGACATAAGAAGGGCAATATAGTGGTGATAGAGGAATGTTGGAGAAATGACATTGGAAAGACTTACCTCGCTGAAGACCACCTTCATAGCCCTGGCGTGGTCCATTATGGGGGTGTTGATCTCCGGAGTGAAGTGGGCTCTCTCCTTGGAGGCCAGGTCAGTATACATAAACTGTAATTAACATTAACAGAAACGTCAGAAATCTCTTTCTTTGTACCTTTCTGTCATTGTTGTGCTTTAAGTTGGCATCAATAGAAATCTTAACACAGCTATCAGTCCTCCAAAGAGTTAAGCAGGTTTAATGTATCTGTGAGAGCTAAGATGAAACACAAAAAAAAGCTGTGGGCATCTCCTTTTGACTTGCCTTGTTGCTGAGCTGTTGGGCCCATTTGACTCTCTGGACCTCAAGGGAGTCCAGGGTGGTGGTGCACTTGCTCTTCTCCACATTGCCTTTGGCTCTGTACTTCAGCTGAGGACGAGAGGTTAAAGGTTAACACTGCCAATTCAGACAGAAAGACAGAACTGAGTCTCCAACAAGCATCAACCTCGTATATTGGCAGTTAATGGACGCTTTACTGTATTGTGTTAATATATATTGTACTGTATATTATAACATTATATAATAATATATATATATATATATATATATATATGTGGAAAATGGTGGGAGATATGATAGTGAAGATGACTCACGTTGCTCATGTGGGTCTTGAGCTCAGTGATGCGCTGGTACTCTGGTGTGCCCAGGACCACAGTAAAGTTGGCACGGTTCTTCTTTGCCTCAACATCATAGTTGGCCTGTTTTGGGGAGATAAATGAATATGGATTAGCAGATGTATTATGAGCTTAGTATAGACATATTATTTAGAGTATTTGCAGATTGTGTATACTTAGCTCCTTTGATTGCTGATTGAAGCCATGATAAAATGAAAAAGAAAGGAAAGGCCACCTACCCTGAACTTGCCAATGTTGCGGACAGTGACCATCTCAGGTGTGTCATACATGAAGCAGCCAACGCCTCTCAGCCACAAAAGGTCCTCCTTGTATCTCAGCTGGTGATGGAAACAGGACAGACAATGGTTACATTACTGTATAATCATTCAAAAGGCATGGAGGGATTTGGTAAAGTAACAATAACCTATCAATGAAATTCTTCCCGTATCCTCACTGAAGTTAACTTAAGTTTTCATTGAAAAAAAACATATTTCATTGGTTGTATAGCCTACATATTGCATGTTTCAGAAGTTGCTTGGCTGCATTGTTTTGAGTGAATGTTATTGGGCCACGTACGTCACTGGTGATCTCGTTGACGTGGTTACAGTGTATCATCTGGGGAGTGAGGCCCATGGGGATCATGGTGCCTCTGTTGGCGAAGTACTTCTCCTTGTAACACAACTTCACGGAACAAAGGGAGACACACAGTACTTAGAACACGTGGCAAACTTCACAGCAAAGAGAACAAACAAATCAAATCGTTTTGAAAAGAAGTGTATGAATGAAAACAGAGATAGTCATGATGGAATTAGTCTTGTAGCAAGCATCAACACTAAGTAATAGCAACAAACATCAATGGCAATAGTCTAGGAGTGATAATGACAGGATGACTAAAGGTCACGTACGTCGCTGACGGCCTTCTGGGTCATCTTGACCTGTCTGATCTCAGGTGTGTCGTAGGTGCTGTGGACCTTATCCTTCTCCTTCTCATACAGCTCACGGTACAGACGCTGGGACAGACAGATGGAGAGGGGAAATAACATCACCACTACGCCCCAAATAATCATTTTAATGATGCCCACATTCCAGGGTCTTGGACTGTACACAGCTATAATGACTCAATATCTTTCAAGGGACTCATAACAAATAGCCACATAGATGGATCATCAATCAAATTCAATAATTCATCCATTATGATATTTTTCCAATTACTGGGGGTAGAGGAGAAGACGTTTGTAATCTTACCGGGTTGGTGACCTTGTTGGCGTTCCTGATGTTGACGAAGCTGACACCTTCTGGGTCTAGGGTGTAGTTTGTAGCCTTTGACTTTTCATAGTCATTCTTGTACTTCACCTACACAACACAACAGAATTCCACGTGTGAGTTCCTACCATAGAGATATGATATATAACATTTTATGGTAACTACATCTACAGGCTTCCTTCTACTTCACCTAGCTACAGTACAGAAGACAAGTGTGAGTGACACAGTGCGTGCCTCTCGTAACTGAACGTTTGCATCTGAATAGATTTTTTGGTGTGATAATTACCTCAATGAGAATCTTAATGGTTCATATTTTATACACAAGGTGGGGGGTTTTTCTCTATTTTGGGGGGGACGGTTCAAGTAAAAAAAACCGAATAGATGAACATTGAATAAAGTGTTGTGTCTTTCTTACGCTGCTGACAACGATGGTGTTGTGCTGAGCCTGCTTCATGAGAGGATTGTCGTGGGGTAGAGAGTAGCCAGTAGGCATGAAGTTCTTGTTGGCCTCTTTGTAGAAGTTCTGAGGAGAATCATGAGAGAGGAAAAAGGACATAAGATATGAGAATCATAATAAAACAAGCATATTTTACTTCTATAAACAGTGAGGGAGTAGTTACTATTTAGGCATTTTTGAAAGTTACGAGTGAGTATGTTTTGTAAGAGTGTACTTAAAGTAAAGAAATGATCCCCAAAAAAGAAGTGAGGATGGACGATATCTTACATTACTCTGGTTGTAGTTGGCCAGGCGTGCCCTCTCTGTGTCAACGGTGACAGCGGGGGAGGAGTTAGTTCCCTTGACATTGGTGATGTAGTCATTACGGTAGTGGAGCTGAGAACATGAGAGGAGAGAACTTCATATGCTCCATCATGAAAATAATTAGAATTGATATATATATATATATATATATATATATATATATATATTACAATTTTTAGTTTAGTTTATTGAGACAGTTGGATATACAGGGGAGACAGAGTAGGGAAGAGAAACAGTACAAAAATGAGAGCCTGGACCAGGAAGTGAACTCTGATTAAATAAGGGTTAAATAAAACAACAAGATGGTGACAGAAAAAGAAGAAGCTTTAGCGACAGTACTCACATCGCTCAGGTTCTGAGCACTCTGTTTGGCTGTTTCATAGGTAGGAGTGTCGATGACCATAGAGTACTCCTTGAATGCCTCAATGCCCTTGGCTCTGTACTTGTTCTGAAAGACAAGAACAAACACACAAATACATCCACATCAATGTCCACATCTGTGGAGAGAATCATTTCCCTCTAGTCATTAGATTAAGAGAGGATAGAAGAGGAGAGGAGAGGAGAGGATAGAAGAGGAGAGGAGAGGAGAGGAGAGGAGACGAGAGGAGAGGAGAGGAGAGGAGAGGAGAGGAGAGGAGAGGAGAGGAGAGGATAGAAGAGGAGAGGAGAGGAGAGGAGAGGAGACGAGAGGAGAGGAGAGGAGACGAGAGGAGAGGAGAGGAGAGGAGAGGAGAGGAGAGGAGAGGAGAGGAGAGGAGAGGAGAGGAGAGGAGAGGAGAGGATAGAAGAGGAGAGGAGAGGAGAGGAGACGAGAGGAGAGGAGAGGAGAGGAGAGGAGACGAGAGGAGAGGAGAGGAGAGGAGAGGAGAGGAGAGGAGAGGAGAGGAGAGGAGAGGAGAGGAGGGGAGGAAAGATAGGTGAGAGGCATGGGGAGGGAGTTTACCTCGCTCTGCAGGTTGTCAGCAGCCTTGACGCGCAAGATCTCAGGGGTGTCCCAAGCATAGCAGCCAATTCCCTTCAGCCAGTTCAGGTCATCCTTGTAGAAGACCTGGGGAGCCACAGGAAAGTTATAGAAGTCAAAAGGACAAGCAAGAAGAAGTACAGCATTTGGGAACTATAACTTTGAACTACCTAATATAACTATATATAACTATGTCACAATAGTTTAGAAGTAATCAGCAATATTAGTTACTTTTTCTGACACTACCGGATCCTAAATAAATTACTATAACCCAAAATTAAAGAAAACAAAAGTCCTCTAGGTCTACCCGAAGAACATTTCATATATATGTTATTATAAACAACAATATTGTTTATAATAAGTAAGGAAAAAAATTGAATTCAATTTAATAATTTAACTTCACATGAAACTGTGATTAAATGCAATGTGAAAATCCAATATATACAGTTTTCCACATAAAGAAAGTTTATTAAAATATTAAAAGTTCGGATGACTCACGTCGCTGAGCTGCTCGTTGACCTTGCGTGCCTGGGCGTACACCTGCATATCAGGCATACAGATCCACTGGTGCAGGTACTTCCTGTAACCGATCTCACTGACATGGTTCTGAGTTTGACGGGCTGACAAGACATGTAGCATGTCTGGAGGGATGTGGTTCTTGGCCTTGGTCTTCTCATAGTCTGCCTTGTACAAGCGCTACATGTAGGGAGGGTACATAAACCATTACGTTATCATGTGTGTGTACATTTCCATTGATTTAAGATCAATGTGTTTGACTGCCATATGGAAGACAGTAAAGAGGCGATAGACTTACGTCAAGACCCATCTGTCCGGCTTTGATGCAGCGGAGAGTTTGTGGGTCGTCCTCCAGGGACTTGGGCAGACTGTAGAGGGACTTGAACCTCTCATAATCCTCCCTGTATTTGACCTATAGGGGAGGACATCATATGGGTAGGTTTGGGTAGTGGGCTTTGACAATGTACAATGCAACTTTTACGTATGTGACGACTGATAATCCTAAACAACAAGTTCAAGCAAATGAGGAACATCAAAAGTCAAAAGGGTCTATAACGGGTGATAAGTTGAACTCACACTGCTGAGGATGACCTTCTGTTGTTTGGCGTGTTTCATGGCGTGGGAGTCTGATGGCAGCGTGTAACCCTTAGTCTTGATCTGGTCCCAGGCAGATGTATACGTTTTCTAGACGACACAAAAGAAAACATAAACATCATAAATGAAGCATTTCAATCCTAATAGGTAAACATGACAGTATTTGGAGACACAGTGTACGTCTACAGTAGAGCCACACTTACGGTGCTGTAGATGTGCTTGAGGTTGGCGTAGCGTACGTAGTCGTAGGTATCCAGAATTGTGGTATACATATGTTTTTCCTTATGGTAAGCCTCCCTGTAGTTCAGCTGTTGAGATAAAGAGCATATGTTTTGATACAACGCGGGTTTTATACATTTCTATACTATTAAGACGTGATGTGTAGTACAGTATAGTATTTATTTCTGTACAATACATCTGACACTCACATCACTGGCCCAGGTGTGACCCAGGATAGCAGTCACATAGGCAGGGGTGTCTGTCACGATGGAGTAGTTGTTGAATTCCTTCTTACCCTCCTCTTTGTATTTGAGCTGCAAGAAAACAAATGCAGAGGGTTAATAAACCATAGTCCCCATGCAGGAATACTCCTTTTGAAGTAGTCTCTATCACTATTCTTTTTGACTGTCTTTAAGTATTTTTATGATAAAATATATATGTATTTATCCATTTATGATAGACTGGTATTCAATCAATAACAAACAAAAGACTAGGTAAATCATTGGTATAAATGACAGTAAGTTATCTTGCTACTCACCTCGCTCTGCAGCAGGTAGGCATTCTTGGCCCGGACAATCTCAGGTGTGTCCCAGACATAGCAACCAATACCCTTCATCCAGTTCAGGTCATCTTTGTAGTACACCTAGCGAACAGATAGACAATACCACAATGCAGAGTTCAGATAGTTGGATTTGATATGATTTTACAAATACTGTGATAGTGTGGGGTAGTGTAGCCAACCAAAGATGTGTTGTGTCCTTTTGCGAAATACACTTTCAAATCTATTAATCTTGAAACCTACATCGCTCAGGATCTCGTTGTTCTTGCGGGCTCTGATAGCGTCCTCCTGTTCGGGGTGGCAGGTCCAGTTGTGCAGGTAGGTGCGGTACAGCACATCACTGAGCATGTCCTGAGACCTCTTAGCCACCACGTTGGGAATGATGTCAGCGGGGATGTGGTTCTTGATCTTGTTGGTGTTATACTCCTTCTGGTAATCCCTCTGGAAGAAAGAACAGCGCACTGTGTGGATTATTTTCAAATCAAATGAAAGTGTATTTGTCCTATGCACGTGTTGTACAGAGTACAATTAAATGCTTACATGCATGTTCACCTCTCTACATTGCAACAACAAAATAAGAATATACGTAAGTAAAACAATATTAAATGGAAGAAAAATAAATAAATAGAAGAACACGATAGAATTATACATAGGAAACCATATCTAAAGAGTAAATATGGCATATTCCAACAGAGTATCTTTTAAAACGTTTATTTATACAGGTAAGTCATTTAAGAACAAATTCTTAATGGTGAGATGCTGTTGTAGCGACCGGATTATCATGTGTGTGATTTACTAGATTATGCTGTGTAGGTTATCAGTATAATATATTTTACTAGATATACTGTAGATGTACTACAGTATTATAGCAGTATTATATCTTACTAGATATACTGGAGATATACTAAAGAATTATAGCAGTATTAGATCTTACCAGATATAGTGTAGATATACTATAGTAATACAGCAGTATCATATCTTACTAGATATAGTGTAGATATACTATAGTAATATAGCAGTATCATATCTTACTAGATATAGTGTAGATATACTATAGTAATATAGCAGTATCATATCTTACCAGGCCCTTCTGTTTCTCCTGTTCTCCACAGCGCATCACCTCAGGGAAGTCCACCAGGGTGCCAGCCAGGTAGTGGCCCTTGGCCTTCTCATGGGCGTCATGGTACTTAGCCTGAAAGGTTTCAGTTTCAAATAACAAAAATGATATTGTCATCAATGATTGCAGGGAGTAAAGAGCTCCGTTACCACAACAACATGTGCAACCACTAGCAGTTACAATAAGGCCTGAGGGGGTGTGGCATATGGCCAATATACCACGGTTAAGGGCTGTTCTTAGGCACGACACAACCCCTGAAACCTTATTGCTATTATAAACTGCTTACCAATGTAATTAGAGCAGTAAAAATAAATGTTTTGTCATACCCGTGGTATACTTATATACCACGACTGTCAGCCAATCAGCATTCATGACTCAAACCACCCAGTTTATACGATTGTTTGTAATAATCATCATATTCTTTATAGTTAATAATTTAACAAACACACATTTAACTATCTGAATTAGATTTAATAGTACTAAAGTCCGTTGTGTCCTTTGCTCTTTAAGTATTATTTATATCTTATAGTAATAATCATCATATTCTTTATAGTTAATCATTTAACAAACACACAGTTAACTATCTGAATTAGATTTAATAGTACTAAAGTCTGTTGTGTCCTTTGCTCTTTAAGTATTATTTATATCTTATAGTAATAATCATCATATTTTTTATAGTTAATCATTTAACAAACACACAGTTATCTATCTGAATTAGATGTAATAGTACTAAAGTCTGTTGTGTCCTTTGCTCTTTAAGTATTATTTATATCTTATAGTAATAATCATCATATTTTTTATAGTTAATCATTTAACACACAGTTAACTATCTGAATTAGATGTAATAGTACTAAAGTCTGTTGTGTCCTTTGCTCTTTAAGTATTATTTATATCTTATAGTAATAATCATCATATTCTTTATAGTTAATCATTTAACAAACATACAGTTATCTATCTGAATTAGATGTAATAGTACTAAAGTCTGTTGTGTCCTTTGCTCTTTAAGTATTATTTATATCTTATAGTAATAATCATCATATTCTTTATAGTTAATCATTTAACAAACATACAGTTATCTATCTGAATTAGATTTAATAGTACTAAAGTCTGTTGTGTCCTTTGCTCTTTAAGTATTATTTATATCTTATAGTAATAATCATCATATTTTTTATAGTTAATCATTTAACAAACATACAGTTATCTATCTGAATTAGATGTAATAGTACTAAAGTCCGTTGTGTCCTTTGCTCTTTAAGTATTATTTATATCTTATAGTAATAATCATCATATTTTTTATAGTTAATCATTTAACACACAGTTAACTATCTGAATTAGATTTAATAGTACTAAAGTCTGTTGTGTCCTTTGCTCTTTAAGTATTATTTATATCTTATAGTAATAATCATCATATTCTTTATAGTTAATCATTTAACAAACATACAGTTATCTATCTGAATTATATTTAATAGTACTAAAGTCTGTTGTGTCCTTTGCTCTTTAAGTATTATTTATATCTTATAGTAATAATCATCATATTCTTTATAGTTAATCATTTAACAAACATACAGTTAACTATCTGAATTAGATGTAATAGTACTAAAGTCTGTTGTGTCCTTTGCTCTTTAAGTATTATTTATATCTTATAGTAATAATCATCATATTCTTTATAGTTAATCATTTAACAAACATACAGTTATCTATCTGAATTATATTTAATAGTACTAAAGTCTGTTGTGTCCTTTGCTCTTTAAGTATTATTTATATCTTATAGTAATAATCATCATATTCTTTATAGTTAATCATTTAACAAACATACAGTTAACTATCTGAATTAGATGTAATAGTACTAAAGTCTGTTGTGTCCTTTGCTCTTTAAGTATTATTTATATCTTATAGTAATAATCATCATATTCTTTATAGTTAATCATTTAACAAACATACAGTTAACTATCTGAATTAGATGTAATAGTACTAAAGTCTGTTGTGTCCTTTGCTCTTTAAGTATTATTTATATCTTATAGTAATAATCATCATATTCTTTATAGTTAATCATTTAACAAACATACAGTTATCTATCTGAATTATATTTAATAGTACTAAAGTCTGTTGTGTCCTTTGCTCTTTAAGTATTATTTATATCTTATAGTAATAATCATCATATTCTTTATAGTTAATCATTTAACAAACATACAGTTAACTATCTGAATTAGATGTAATAGTACTAAAGTCTGTTGTGTCCTTTGCTCTTTAAGTATTATTTATATCTTATAGTAATAATCATCATATTCTTTATAGTTAATCATTTAACAAACATACAGTTATCTATCTGAATTAGATTTAATAGTACTAAAGTCCGTTGTGTCCTTTGCTCTTTAAGTATTATTTATATCTTATAGTAATAATCATCATATTCTTTATAGTTAATCATTTAACAAACATACAGTTAACTATCTGAATTAGATGTAATAGTACTAAAGTCTGTTGTGTCCTTTGCTCTTTAAGTATTATTTATATCTTATTGTCACGACTTCTGCCAAAGTCGGTCCCTCTCCTTGTTCGGGCGGTGTTCGGCGGTCGACGTCACCGGTCTTCTAGCCATCACCGATCCATTTTTCATTTGTTTTGTCTTGTTTTCCCACACACCTGGTTTTCATTCCCTCATTACATGTTGTGTATTTAACCCTCCGTTCCCCCCATGTCTTTGTGCAGAATTGTTTATTGTAAGTGCTTGTGCACATGATGACCGGTGCGCAAAGGGTTTTTTATACTCATGTCTTGTTACTCTTTATGCCGTTGGTTTTGCTATTAAACTGCTTCGGCTATTACTTAGTTCTGCTCTCCTGCGTCAGACTTCCCTGCCACGGGTTACGCAACCCTTACACTTATCAAATCAAATCAAATGTATTTATATAGCCCTTCGTACATCAGCTGATATCTCAAAGTGCTGTACAGAAACCCAGCCTAAAACCCCAAACAGCAAGCAATGCAGATGTAGAAGCATATTCTTTATAGTTAATCATAATATTTGTATTGTTGATTGTCAAGAGGATGTAAATTAGACTCACGTCACTGACGATCTCCCTGTTCTTCTTGGCTCCGACTACTGGAATGTACTGAGGGTCGAGCTGGTAACCAGTGGCTTTGCTTTCATCCCAGGCCAGTTTGTAGTATTTCTACAAATGAAATGACATCAAAACAATCCTCAATGTCAAAATCAGAAGTTACAGATAAAACTTTTTTTTTTAAATAACGTCATCATTATAAAATGTATTAGTTTCAACAATATTATTACAATTATTATCAACATTATAAAAAATATAATTGCATATAAAATTTGACATTTGTGCAGGTAGGTGTTCCTATGAATACCAAATCATATGGATGTAGAGTACTTTACCTCACTGATGACTTTGGCGACCTCTCTGCTATGGGCCAGCTGGGGTGTGTCCTCTGAGCCGATGTACTTGCCTTTCTCTGCGTTGAAGGTCTCCTTGTACTTCAGCTTTACAACAGAAGGACATATAGGCACAGGTCATGATCAAATCGAAACAACCCACACAACACGACATCCTCACGTTTCTCTAAGCTTAGGTATGGGTCAAAGGCTATCTAAAACAGAGAAAACGTGCATCCAACAAAAGAGACATCCAAAGACTGTACGTCGTGTTTTGGCTTTTCTTAACATACTGTATAAGCTAAACTAGTAAAATGATTCACTCACATCACTGAGGTTAAAAGCATTGATGGTGGCCAGGATAATCTCAGGACGATCCACGATATGTGTGTATTTGGCAAAGTTGTCCTTGGCATCCTTCTTGTAAAGCCTCTGCAAAAAGACAGTAGAGAGAGAGACGTGGTAAGAATTCCCTGAAGGGTAGCAAACACATGCAGTACTAATGACTGACATTTGAGGAGCAGAATGTGCCCAATGAAACCAATAACCACATCAAAAACAGCATGGATACAGATAGAGGAGCTTACCTCGTTCATGATCTTCTGGGCATTCCTAACTTTGACGTGATCGACACAGTCTGCAGCCATCCATCCACAGCCACGGAGCCATTCCAGATCGGCCTTGTAGACAAACTGCAGACCGACAGAGGAGAGTTAGACAAACCATAATTTCATCTCAAGGTATTTTCCTGATTTTATTAGAGAGAGAGAGAGAGATGGGGAGAGAAGAGAGAGAGATGGGGAGAGAAGAGAGAGAGATGGGGAGAGAAGAGAGAGAGATGGGGAGAGAAGAGAGAGAGATGGGGAGAGAAGAGAGAGAGATGGGGAGAGAAGAGAGAGAGATGGGGAGAGAAGACAGAGAGATGGGGAGAGAAGAGAGAGAGATGGGGCAAGAGAGAGATGGGGAGAGAAGAGAGAGAGATGGGGAGAGAAGAGAGAGAGAGAGAGAGATGGGGAGAGAAGAGAGAGAGAGAGAGAGATGGGGAGAGAGAGAGAGATGGGGCAAGAGAGAGAGATGGGGAGAGAAGAGAGAGAGATGGGGAGAGAAGAAAGAGAGAGAGAGAGAGAGAGAGCGGGGGTGAGAAAGAGAGAGAGATGGGGAGAGAAGAGAGAGAGATGGGGAGAGAAGAGAGAGAGAGAGAGAGAGAGAGAGAGAGAGAGAGCGGGGGTGAGAAAGAGAGAGAGATGGGGAGAGAAGAGAGAGAGATGGGGCAAGAGAGAGAGATGGGGAGAGAAGAGAGAGAGATGGGGAGAGAAGAGAGAGAGAGAGAGAGAGAGAGAGAGTGGGGGTGAGAAAGAGAGAGAGATGGGGAGAGAAGAGAGAGAGATGGGGCAAGAGAGAGAGAGAGAGGAGATATTCTACTCACGTCACTCTGAAGGTCGTACGCTTTGCGGGCCTGTTTGACGTCAGTGGAGTCTGGCAGACAGGTCCAGTTGTGTAGATGGGTCCTGTAATGTTTGTCATTGACCTGGACCTGGCATTTCTTGGCCAGCTCGAAAGACAGCATGTCCACTGGCAGATGGAACTTGGTCTTGGACTTATTGAAGTCTTTCTTGTACAGGGCATCAGAGGCGATCTTGGCTGAGTTCAGAGCCAGCATGAGCAGAGGGTCATCCTCGACGCAGCGGGCTCCAATGTGATGGCCAGCCTGCTTACGGTATTCTGCCTTGTATTTGTGCTGTGAAAGAGAACAAGCAAGTGTCAAAGTATTGTATTTGGTACAATAAATATACTTGCTGGTGACCTTCAATAAAATTTGGCAATGAATGGATGCCTGAAGAACAATTTTTAAATTTTTACATTTTACCTTTATTTAACTAGGCAAGTCAGTTAAGAACAAATTGTTATTTTCAATGACGGCCTAGGAACAGTGGGTTAACTGCCTGTTCAGGGGCAGAACAAAAGATTTGTACCTTGTCAGCTCGGGGATTTGAACTTGCAACCTTTCAGTTATTAGTCCAACACTCTAAACACTAGACCAAACTACTTGGCGTCACGTTGGACACAGCCCTATCCTGGTCTGAGCATATAGATAACATTGTCATTAAAATGGGTAACGGCATTTCTATAACAAGAAAATGTTCTGAGTATTTAATATCCAGCATTTTGAATCAGGTGATTTCATTTTTGTTCCTGTCACACTTCGAGTACTGTTCAGCCCCTAAAAAACAGGGCTCCCAGATTAGCTCTTCATTGTTCTATCCATATATATATATATTTTTTTTTAAAGGAATGCATTCATCTCTCATGGCTTCCTGTTGAAAGCAAATTACTAGCAGTCTTTTGAATTTCTTGAGGAACGTAATATTTTTCAAGAAACCAAAGTACTTTTTATACAAATTAGTGTATACCCGCAACAAACATAACCACCAAACCACACAGGCAAGTTTAGGTAATCTGATAACCCCCAGACCAAGGACAAATCTCCTCAAATCTACAGTAAATTACAGAGCCATCACTGAATGGAATTCTTAACCAACTCACATTTCTCAGGAGACAAAAGTAAATAAAACAATAAAAGAACATCTAATGCACCATATGACTGGACAGAGACTTATTCTGATGAGCATCTACTGTATTACCTGTCAGGTATTTGAATTGTCTACAATGTCGAAGTCATAACAAACTTGTTGAGTGTCGGTTATGTCTTAATGTAAATTGTATTTGTTTGTAATGTCTTTTTAGGTCTGTGTTGGACCCCAGGAAGATTAGCTGACGTCATGGTGTCCGCTAATGGGGATCCTAATAAAATGATCAAATTAAATTCAAAAGTGCCATACTTAGTGGGATTTAATTGACTGTTTATTCATACATACTGCAATAGAGATCTAAGCATTTAGAATTAAAGCGGTATTGAGTGAATGGATATTTTGAGGCACTTAAACACTACAAAGTTAGGAACTTAAGTAAATGATGTAGTTAATGTTATCTTTATCAGGAGTGAACGGACACTTACTGTTCCATTACATTTCCATTCAGATGAGATAAGTATTTTTGACCTCAATGACCTGTTAAAATAAAGGTGAAAACGGTGATACTCACATCGCTCTGGACTTTATTGTTGTGGATGCACTGCTTGATGGGAACAGCATCTCCGGGCATGAAGAAGCCGGTGGCTTTGACCTTATCCCAGTCCTTGGTGTACAGTTTCTGTGAAAGGGTAAGATAGATAGGGCCGTAAATTACAGGAAGTAATGGTACAATTTTGTGACTACACCACGTCATATGAGCATTTCTTCTTCGAGTTCCCCTCTACCTTCAGTATTGTTGAAGATTTATTCAGACTGGAAAAGGCAATTTGAGCTTTTCAAATGTCTGAGCACCCTGATCAAATCAAATCAAATGTTATTGGTCACATACACATATTTAGCAGATGTTATTGCGGGTGTAGGGAAAGGCTTGATGTAAAAGAAAGAAGAGTTAACTTACTGGATGGAGATTCTTGGCCACCTCTCTTGCTGTTGCCAGTACTGGGGTGTCTGTGATTGTGTACTTAGTCTTCTCTGTGTGCCAGAGTGCACGGTAATTAGCCTGCACAAAATCAAAACACAAAAGCAATTGACTAGTATTGTACTTATGATGATTATTATTGGCTCTATTAAGAGTTGCTTCAATAGTCCAACGTTTTTACTTCATCATTTTGATAGCCATTCCCCACAGAAAAAAAACATTGTGATTCTTTCATGTGTTGTAACATGTAAGAATTGGCCCATGTCCCCACCCACCTCATTGAGGATATCTGCCGCGTTCTTAGCGCAAACCAGGTCCATTCGGTCCACAGGAGCCGTGAACATCTGCTGATCCAACTTGACGCGGTAACCTCTCTGCAAGACAACATCGGCAACAACAGTCAAACCAACATCAAGCTTCAATCAATTTCATTGCATATGAACCTTTTTCTGTCCACAATTAAAATGACCAGGTAGACGACAGACGCTTGGTGGCATATATTACTGTTAAATTATTATCAAGTTCACATATGTACTTGTTACATGACATATATTATATGACTTACGTCAGCCAGGACCGCTTGGGCGCGTTTCACTTTCAACACCTCCACAGACTCATGGGGGTTCCAACCACATCCCCTGAGCCACTCCAGATCAGCCTTGTACACAGCCTGGGAGAAGACAACAGGGTGTTTGTATTGGCATAGGGATCAACGTGCCATTACATACTGATTGCCTTTCCCAGATACGACTGAACAGAGGGTTAAAATCAACAAAGATGTATGCAATAAGGATGTCTCTGAAATCCTCTCAGGCGAATATAGCACATAAAACATTATCATGACCATATAATTACAATATGATAGAGGGATAAAAGGAGGAACTCACATCGCTCTGCAGATCATAGGTTTTCCTGGCCTGGACGACATCAGTGGAGTCTGGCAGACAGGTCCAGTTGTGCAGGCGAGTTCTGTAGTTGAAGTCGTTGACCTGGACCTGGCATTTCTTGGCCAGTTCAATGGTCAGCATGTCGACTGGGAGGTGGAACTTGGTCTTGGACTTGTTGAAGTCCTTCTTGTACAGGGCATCACTGGCAATTTTGGCTGAGTTCAGAGCCAACATGATCAGAGGGTCATCATTGACGCTGAGGGCTCCAATGTGGTGGCCAACCTGCTTGCGGTAGCCCTCGTGGTATTTGTACTGAGTGAACACAGGGGGGGATCAGAGAGTTAATTCCACTGACTCCATTGAATCAAGTGACCTAAATGAAATGGACACAGTTATTTTCTCTTACGTCGCTGATGATGTCTCTAGATTTCCTGGCCTTCAGCACAGCGATGGCGTCCTCCTTGATGTGGTATCCCTTAGCCTTGTCAGCATCCCAATCCTTAGTGTACAGTTTCTATGAAATGGAAAGATCATTGAGTCAGTGAGTCAAATAATAATATCTGGGCATACTGTTATATGCATATGAACCAATAATCGCTATAGGTTTCTTCATATGTGTATCTGAATCAATGTCTTTATATTATTGCTGACTGAATATGTTCATTGCACTCTGAAAATAGATTAAATTAAACAAAAGACACAGTATGTGCAAAGCGTTCAGTGAACCAGACGTACGTTGCTGATGGCAATAGCATTAGCCTTGGACAGCACTATAGAAGGTAGGTCATTGTTCAGGTGGATATTGGTCTTCTCGGTATCCCAAACTTCTCTATATTTCCTCTGTGAAAAGCAACAAACACACACAATCAAAGGGTTAATGATAAATCCAACCATTGTTATCGCAAACTAGCTCTATATTTCACAAAATCTCGATCTCCGCTGTTACTAGAAATGCATTTTTACAAAGAGACCAAGATAACAGGTCAGGTTTGGCTACTCACGAAGGACACTTCAATAGGAAAAAACAAAGTACTCACACCACTGAGGGTCTCAGCATTCTGCTTTGACAGGACAAACTCTGGAGAGTCAATGACACTGGTGAATTTGATAGAGCTGGGGGGCTGGCGATACAGCCTTTCGTTGAGGATGGTTTGGGCATTTTTAGCCTTAATGACATCCACAGAACCCTGGGGCAACCAGCCGCACCCTCTGAGCCACTCCAGATCAGCCCTGTACACAGCCTGGAAGGAAGGAACCATGGTTCAGGTAATCATTACTCCTGATGGGATAGTAGTGTAATAGTTGGTTGAACTTCAATGGTCGATAGGTTAGGATCCAGAAATAGACTATACGGACTGGACTATAATTCTCTGTGTACTTACGTCACTATGCAGATCGTAGACCTTCCTGGCTTGGACAACATCAGTGTTGTCTGGCATACAGGTCCAGTTGTGCAGTTTAGTTCTGTAGGAGAATTCTTGGATCTGGGACTGGCCTTTCTTGGCCAAGTCAAAGGACATCATGTCAAGTGGAAGATGGAACTTGGTCTTGGTGAGGTGGAAGTCCTTCTTGTAGAGAATATCACTGGAAATCCTGGCGGCATTGGCCGCCATCACAAGCAGTGGGTCATCCTCAATGCATAGGGCTCCAACATGGTGGCCACACTGATTGCGGAAGCCGGCCTTGTACTTGTACTGAAAAAAGAGAGGACTAGCTAAGTATTGAGTTGTTTTTTTATGATTGCTGCCTATGCTCATTCAGAGGAGATGGATATACAAACTTACATCACTGATGATTTCTCTGCCCTTCTTGGCATGTTGGACAGCAATGGCATCCTTATCCAGGTGATAGCCCTGTCCGATCATCTCGTCAAATCCTTCACGGTAGTGTTTCTGAATTAACACCAAAAATCAAAAAAATTGAAGAGGTTGCGAGACCTATAGCTCATATAGATAGATAAAACTAGATCAACTTGAGTGAACGAAAACAGCTTGAGGCAAAGTAAGGAGGACCTACGTTGCTCAGGATGATCGCGTTGGCCTTGGCCAGCACAAGCTCTGGCAGCTCATTGCCGACGTGGATGTTGACCTTATCAGCCTCCCACTGTTCAACATACTGGCGCTGAAATATGAGAAAAGGATGGCAATGTTATAAGAAAATAATGTGTTTCACTATTCCTCTGTTTTCAATATTAGTCTCTGCATCCTGTGAATCTGAATGTATGTATACCTGAGTTCAATCTCCCTCCACACTAGAAAGAAATAAGTAATTTTACCTTGTCCATTATCTGGGCATTGGCCGCAGCCAAGGCATAAGGCATTCCGTCGGTTGTGGCGGTAAACTTGAAGTTGCTTGGATGCTGGCGATATTTCCTCTCGCTCAGGATCTCGCTGGCCTTCTTGGCTTTCTCAACGTCGATCGAGCCAATAGGGACCCAGCCAGTGCCTCTGAGCCACTCCAAATCAGCCCTGTACACAGCCTGTTTTATATGAGAGCAACAGAGAGAGAACAATTGGTCAGGAAGTAAACGTCAGCGGTATAATATTTGTCTGAAATGATAGGTGTAGTCCCCCCGACACCTCATAATCTTAATGAGTGATCATAATCTACTTACGTCACTATGCAGAGCATAGACCTTCCTGGCTTGGACGACATCACTGGAGTCTGGCAGACAGGTCCAGTTGTGCAGGCGAGTTCTGTAGTTGAAGTCGTTGACCTGAATCTGGCATTTCTTGGCCAGTTCAATGGTCAGCATGTCCACTGGCAGGTGGAATTTAGTCTTGGATTTGTTGAAGTCCTTTTTGTACAGGGCATCACTGGCAATTCTGGCTGAGTTAAGCGCCAGCACGAGCAGAGGGTCATCTTCGACACAGCGGGCTCCAATGTGATGGCCAACCTGTTTACGGTAGCCTGCCTTGTACTTGTACTATACCGAACCAAAAAGGTAGAAAGTATGAAATGGGGATTTCAGTAAATTAAAGGTGTACACAGTATTGATATAGTCAGTTCCTTTGTGATAACGTGATAACAAAATAAGTACTGACATCTTGTACTTGTACTATATAGAGGCAAAAAAGTATCTACTTGTACTTTATGTCAACATTCCATCAATTATGATAATCTGTTTGCATCAACCGCTTGACATTTTTCAAATAATATGAAAAAAGGAGGAACGTATCCTGTACTCACATCACTGATGATTTCTCTACTATGCTTGGCAGCTTTGATGGCGATACAATCGTTTTTCAGGTCATAGCCCTTCTTGTACATCTCCTCCAGTTCAGATTTGTATGTTTTCTGAAAAAGCATACAGAGACACAGCTTAGAAACAAAGCCAACACATTAATAATAATTACTAGAACAGTACTAGAGATATTATTAATTACTAGAGCTTCAGATAAAGTATTTGGCCACACATCCGCTATTGAAAGTGTAATATAGTAATGTATGTAGCAAAGGAAGCAAAGAGGACCTACGTTGCTTATGTTGATCGCGTTGGCCTTGGCCAGCACAAGTTCTGGAAGCTCATTGCCGACGTGGATTTTGACCTTATCAGCATCCCATTGTGCAACATAGTTGCCCTGAAAAACAAGAGAAAACATTATTATGTTATAAGAAACTAATAAGGTAATATTACATGCCATTTTAATAGCGCATTTGTCAGACCCAAAGACTCTTGAAAAAAGCAATCAGAAATGCAAGATTGACCATCCAAACCACTGATCTGAGTGAGAGACATAGTTCAAAAAGCATTTATGTATTGAACTTTTCACTAACCTTGTTCATGATCTCAGCATTGGCCTTGGCCAGCACCATAGGCATGGAGTGCATGTCGGTGGTATATTTAAGAGTATCTGGTTTCTGCTTGTAGAGGCGGTCGCTCAGGATCTCTGAAGCTTTCTTGGCTTTCAACACATCCAGAGAGCCAATGGGGACCCAGCCAGTACCTCTAATGAACTCCATGTCGGCATGGTAGACAGCCTGAAGGGTGGAAAGCATCAATCAATCAAACAAACAATCACACTTACTGTAGACATAAAAACAATTGTAAGTGGTTAATGGAAAAGAAACAAGAATTTGATCCAGTATATGGAGAAGAAGCTTACGTCACTATGCAGATCGTAGACCCTCCTGGCATGGACGACATCACTGGAGTCTGGCAGACAGGTCCAGTTGTGCAGTTTGGTTCTGTAGTTGAAGTCATTGACCTGGATCTGGTTCTTCTTGCACAACTCAAAGGCCATCATGTCCAATGGGAGGTGGAACTTGGTTTTGGACTGGTGGAAGTCCTTCTTGTACAGGGCATCACTGGCAATCTTGGCTGAGTTAATAGCCAGTATGAGCAGAGGGTCATCCTCAACGCAGCGCGCTCCAATGTGGTGGCCAAGCTGCTTGCTGTATCCAGCCTTGTACTTGTACTGAAAGAGATCAGAAGAGAATTTTTCGAGTTTGTGTAGTAACTTCAGTCATAAAAGGGTGCACTTATTGAACGTCCTTTCCTTATAAATTTGTCAGTGTTTCAAATAAGACATTCCAAGTGTATTTATTATTTATGCCTGAGTAATTCACTCATTAATTGATTCAGGAATTTAATTCGGAAATTGTTATTAGTATAACGCTTCCTTAGCACTTTAATAATTAGGAAAATATCTTTAAAGGTTTGCTTACTTCAATGATAATGTAGCTTAAGGCCTTGGAAATGGTCAAATGATGAAAAAAAAAATTATGTGAAAAAAGGGGGACAAAAATACAGTACTCACATCGCTGATAATCTCTCTACCGTGCTTGGCAGCCTTAACGGAGATAGCATCGACAGGTAGGTAATAGCCCTTCTTGATGGTATCATCAAATCCTTGTCTGTACAGTTTCTATAAAAAGGAGAAAGAACAAGCGTTTAAAAAACGGGTCACAAAACATTGGAGAGGTTGAGAGATATATAGATTAGACAGATATACAGTACATATATAGATATAGCTAGAACTAGATTTGAGTGAACGAAAACAGATAGAGGTAAAGTAAGGAGGACCTACGTTGCTCAGGGTGATCGCGTTGGCCTTGGCCAGCACAAGCTCTGGAAGCTCATTGCCGACGTGGATTTTGATCTTATCAGCATCCCATTGTTCAACATACTGGCGCTGAAATACGAGATAAAAATGTTATACCTGCTATGTTATGAAAAATAATAATAACAATAATATTTGTTTTGCACCCCCCCACCCCCTGAAAAAATAATAAATATGTATATGTTTTTTTAAGCAACTCAGTCTGGCTTTAAAATTACTCTTGAAAGTTGTAATAGTAGAATGCACAAGGTGTATGAGCTAAATTGGGTAGTGCATCATCAGTTCCTCTTGTCATGTCAGTCATTGCATATCTTAGAGAGCTATTTATAACTTGTCAGAAATGTCCAGATCAACAAGCCCATTTTTTATTTAGGTTTTTAAGCCCATAGATTTTGTTGTAATTTATTGGTCACACAAATATCGCATGAATGCACATTAGACATGGGCTTTAAAACTGCTTAATGGTCTTTGCACTCTAAATGTAATGACAACATGTGTAGAATTGCAGGAAATAAGCTTTACACCTGCAAAATTCTCTTGACCAACAAGAAGGGTGTGCACAGTTTATGTCATGAACAGTGCTTGTGCCCATAGAAATAGATGTGGTATGTGCGCGCACACTCAGGGGGCAGCGGGACACACTCAAACCGGTGCACCTGGCACCTACTACCATACCCCATTCAAAGGCACTTTCATCTTTTGTCTTGCCATTTCACATTCTGAATGGCACAAATACACAATCCTTGTCTCAATTGTCTCGAAGCTTAAAAATCCTTCTTCAGCCTGTCTACTCCACTTCATCTACACTGATTGAAGTGGATTTAACAAGTGACATCAATCAGGGTTCATAGCTTTCACTTGGATTCACCTGGTCAGTCTATGTTATGAAAGAGCTGAACACTCCTTGTATGTATTAGATACTGAATCTACAGTTGAAGTCTGAAGTTTGCATACACCTTAGCCAAATACATTTAAACTCAGTTTTTCGCAATTCCTGACATTTAATCCTAGTAAAACTCCCTGTCTTAGGTCAGTTAGGATCACCACTTTATTTTAAGAATGTGAAATGTAGTTGAGAGAATGATACTTCCAAAGTTGTGGCAAAATAGCTTAAGGACAACAAAGTCAAGGTATTGGAGTGGTCATCACAAAGCCCTGACCTCAATCCTATAGAAAATGTGTGGGCAGAACTGAAAAAGCGTGTGCGAGCAAGGAGGCCTACAAACCTGACTCAGTTACACCAGCTTTGTCAGGAGGAATGGGACAAAATTCACCCAACTTATTGTGGGAAGCTTATGGAAGGCTACCCAAAACATTTGAACCAAGTTAAACAATTTAAAGGCAATGCTACCAAATACTAATTGAGTGTATGTAAACTTCTGACCCACTGGGAATGTGATGAAAGAAATAAAAGCTGATATAAATCATTCTATCAACTATTATTCTGACATTTCACATTCTTAAAATAAAGTGGTGATCCTAACTGACCTAAGACCGGAAATTTTTACTAGGATTAAATGTCAGGAATTGTGAAAAACTGAGTTTAAATGTATTTGGCTAAGGTGTATGTAAACTTCTGACTTCAACTGTATTAGATAGGGTCTTGGACTTGGTGTTGGGGTGGACCTTGTCCTCCCATGCCTTAGTGTAGAAATGTTGCAAGATATCATATGAGAATGGCAGCTCCATAAAACCTCAAATTGAATTTTGGTGTTAGTTGAAGACATTAGTTGAAGTTTACCTTGTTCATGATCTGGGCATTACTTTTGGCCAGAACGATATCCATGCTGTCGAGGGGGCTTTTGAAGGCCAGAGTGCTGGGGTGCTGGCGGTATTTCCTCTCACTCAAGATCTCGGCAGCCTTCTTTGCTTTTTCCACATCAAGTGAGCCAATGGGGACCCATCCCATTCCCCTGAGCCACTTCGTGTCAGCCCTGTACACCGCCTAAGAGGGATATCATACTCCCATTACATGGTGTCATACTCCCATTACATGGTGCCATCTCCACCTTTTATCACTGGGTTTGACCAGTCCTGGGTGCTTCATTAACAACGTGAGTAAACATTTTACAGGAAAGAGTGGAATGAACTTTTTAAACTTACCTCACTATTAATGTCATAGACATGTCTGGCCTGGACGACATCATTGGAGTCTGGCAGACAGGTCCAGTTGTGCAGGCGAGTTCTGTAGTTGAAGTCATTGACCTGGATCTGGTTCTTCTTGCACAACTCAAAGGCCATCATGTCCAATGGGAGGTGGAACTTGGTTTTGGACTGGTGGAAGTCCTTCTTGTACAGAGCATCACTGGCAATCTTAGCTGAGTTAAGCGCCAGCACGAGCAGAGGGTCATCCTCGACACAGCGGGCTCCAATGTGATGGCCAACCTGTTTACGGTAGCCTGCCTTGTACTTGTACTATACCGAACCAAAAAGGTAGAAAGTATGAAATGGGGATTTCAGTAAATTAAAGGTGTACACAGTATTGATATAGTCAGGTCCTTTGTGATGATGTGATAACAAAATAAGTACTTACATCACTAATAATTTCCCTGCCGTGCTTGGCTGCGATGATAGCAATGGCATCATTGCGCAAATCATAGCCCTTCTTCTTATCCTCTTCCATTGCTTTTCTGTATTGGTTCTGTATGAAGAAGAAAATAAAATGTCCATAGATATGGATTTCTCCACAATAAGTATTATTTTTGAACATATACATTCATCAGGAGGGTTACCTTTGTGCCACCATTTACTTACCCAACTGTAGTTGGACTTGTTTGCATTGGCCAAAACCACTTCCATCGCATCTGGCATAATGTGGTTCTTGGTCTTGTCCTTCTCCCAGGCCTCAGTGTACGCTTGCTGAAATAACGAGTTTCAAGTTCAAACTAACAACATTAAGTGCCTCTTCATATCATCGGCTCAAATATAATGCAAAGTAGGGGAGGTCAGATTACATTAAAGCAGGTTTAAATGATGGAATCATTGTTTGAATATAATCTACCAGGAGACACATTCGAAGGCAAAGGATTAGTAAATATATACCAGTTAGTCAAATACCTTGTTGGCATTATCATTATTTTGTTTCGCCAAAACCATTCCCATGTCTTGAACTGAGACGGTGAACTTGAAGTTGCTTGGGTGCTGACGATACAGCTTCTCACTCAGGACCTCTGTGGCTTTCTTTACCTTCTCAACATCAAGTGAGCCGATGGGAACCCATCCGATACCTTGTAGGCTCTTGAGATCAGCCTTGTACACAGCCTAGACACAACAATACCACAAAGGTCAAAATGGCCAGAATAAAAACAATCACACTGGAAAAACATGATCTAGTTAATTCATACTTACATCACTCGCTATGTCATAGACATGTCTGGCATGGACGACATCACTGGAGTCTGGCAGACAGGTCCAGTTGTGCAGGCGAGTTACATATTTGGCATGGTTGACCTGAATCTGGTTCTTTTTGGCCAACTCAAAGGCAATCATGTCCAATGGGAGGTGGAACTTGGTTTTGGACTGGTGGAAGTCCTTCTTGTACAGGGCATCACTGGCAATCTTAGCTGAGTTAATAGCCAGCATAAGTAGAGGGTCATCCTCAACGCAGCGCGCTCCAATGTGGTGGCCAACCTGCTTACGGTAGCCCGTCTTGTACTTGTGCTACAGAAAGCAAATATGAAATGGCAGTGTTGAGGATTCTCTTAATTTTCCAGAAGTACATTTTATATATTGTGTCATGAAATAGTTAAGAAATATAATCGGTTACGATGGATAGATGTTCAATGAACTTACATCACTGATAATTTCCCTGCCGTGCTTGGCTGCGATGATAGCAATGGCATCATTGCGCAAATCATAGCCCTTCTTCTTATCCTCTTCCATTGCTTTTCTGTATTGGTTCTGTATGAAGAAGAAAATAAAATGTCCATAGATATGGGTATTTTAAATGTTTATTTTATTTCATCTTTATTTAGCCAGGTAGGCAAGTTGAGAACAAGTTCTCATTTACAACTGCGACCTGGCCAAGAATAAAGCAAAGCAGTTCGACACATACAACAACACAGAGTTACACATGGAATAAACAAAACATACAGTCAGTAATACAGTTGAAGAAAATCTTTATACAGTGTGTGCAAATGAGGTAAGAAAAGGAAGGTAAGGCAATAAATAGGCCGTGGTGGCGAAGTAATTACAATATACCAATTAGACACTAGAGTGATTGATGTGCAGAAGATGAATGTGCAAGTAGAGATACAGGTGTGCAAAGGAGCAAGATAAATAAATGAATACAGTATGGGGATGAGGTAGTTGGATGGGCTATTTACAGATGGGCTATGTACAGGTGCAGTGATCTGTGAGCTGCTCAGACAGCTGGTGCTTAAAGCTAGTGAGGGAGGTAAGAGTCTCCAGCTTCAGTGATTTTTGCCATTCATTCCAGTCATTGGCAGTAGAGAACTGGGAGGAAAGGCGGCCAAAGGAGGAACTGGCTTTGGGGGTGACTAGAGAGATTTCCCTGCTGGAGCGCGTGCTACGGGTGGGTGCTGCTATGGTGACCAGTGAGCTGAGATAAGGCGGGCCTTACCTATCCGAGACTTGTAGATGACCTGAAGCCAGTGGGTTTGGCAACAAGTATGAAGCGAGGGCCAGCCAACGAGAGCGTACAGGCCACAGTGGTGGGTAGTATATGGGGCTTTGGTGACAAAACGGATGGCACTGTGATAGACTGCATCCAATTTGTTGAGTAGAGTGTTGGGGGCTATTTTGTAAATGACATCGCCGAAGTCGAGGATCGGTAGGATGGTCAGTTTTACGAGAGTATGTTTGGCAGCATGAGTGAAGGATGCTTTGTTGCGAAATAGGAAGCCGATTCTAGATTGAATTTTGGATTGGAGATGCCTAATGTGAGTCTGGAAGGAGAGTTTACAGTCTAACCAGACACCTAGGTATTTGTAGTTGTCCACATATTCTAAGTCAGAACCGTCCAGAGTAGTGACGCTGGGCGGGCGGGCGGGTTTGGGCAGCGATCGGTTGAAAAGCATGCATTTAGTTTTACTTGCATTTAAGAGCAGTTGGAGGCCACGGAAGGAGAGTTGTATGGCATTGAAGCTCGTCTGGAGGTTAGTTAACACAGTGTCCAAAGAAGTATACAGAATGGTGTCATCTGCGTAGAGGTGGATCAGAGAATCACCAGCAGCAAGAGCGACTTCATTAATGTGTACAGAGAAGAGTGACGGCACGGGAATTGAACCCTGTGGCACCCCCATAGAGACTGCCAGAGGTGCGAACAACAGGCTCTCCGATTTGACACACTGGACTCTGTCAGAGAAGTAGTTGATGAACCAGGCGAGGCAGTAATTTGAGAAACCAAGGCTGTTTCGTTAGCCGATAAGAATGTGGTGATTGACAGAGTCGAAAGCCTTGGCCAGGTCGATGAATACGGCTGCACAGTAACTTATCGATGGCAGTTATGATATCGTTTAGGACCTTGAGCATGGCTGAGGTGCACCCATGACCAGCTCTGAAACCAGATTGCATAGCAGAGAAGGTACGGTGGGATTCGAAATGGCCGGTAATGTTTTTTATTTTTTTGAATTTTTACCCCTTTTTCTCCCCAATTTCGTGGTATCCAATTGTAGTAGTAGCTACTATCTTGTCTCATCGCTACGGGCTCGGGAGAGACCTTTCAAAAGGTTGAAAGTCATGCGTCCTCCGATACACAAGCCGCACTGCTTCTTAACACAGCGCGCATCCAACCCGGAATCCAGCCGCACCAATGAGGCTACACCGTGCACCTGGCAACCTTGGTTAGCTTGCACTGCGCCCGGCCCGCCACAGGAGTCGCTGGTGCGCGATGAGACAAGGACATCCCTACCGACCAAGCCCTCCCTATCCCGGACGACGCTAGGCCAATTGTGCATCGCCCCACGGACCTTCCGGTCGCGGCCGGTTTCTACAGAACCTGGGCGCGAACCCAGGGACTCTGATGGCACAGCTGGCGCTGCAGTACAGCGCCCTTAACCACTGCGCCACCCGGGAGGCCGGTAATCTGTTTGTTAACTTGGCTTTCGAAGACCTTAGAATGGCAGGGTAGGATAGATAAAGGTCTGTAGCAGTTTGGGTCTAGAGTTTCACCCCCTTTGAAGAGGGGGATGACCGCAGCAGCTTTCCAATCTTTGGGAATCTCAGACGATACAAAAGAGAGGTTCAACAGGCTAGTAATAGGGGTTGCAACAATTTCGGCAGATCATTTTAGAAAGAGAGGGTCCAGATTGTCTAGCCCGGCTGATTTGTAGGGGTCCAGATTTTGCAGCTCTTTCAGAACATCAGCTATCTGGATTTGGGTGAAGGAGAAATGGTGGGGGCTTTGGCGGGTTTCTATGGAGGGTGCCGGGCAGTTGACCGGGGTAGGGGTAGCCAGGTGGAAAGCATGGCCAGCCATAGAGAAATGCTTATTGAAATTCTCAATTATAGTGGATTTATCGGTAGTGAAAGTGTTTCCTAGCCTCAGTGCAGTGGGCAGCTGAGAGGAGGTGCTCTTATTCTCCATGGACTTTACAGTGTCCCAGAACCTTTTAGAGTTTGTACTACAGGGTGCACATTTCTGTTTGAAAAAGCTAGCCTTAGCTTTCCTAACTGCCTGTGTATATTGGTTCCTAACTCCCCTGAAAAGTTGCATATCACGGGGGCTATTCGTTGCTAATGCAGTAAGCCACAGGATGTTTTTGTGCTGGTCAAAGGCAGACAGGTCTGGAGTGAACCATATCTATTCCTGGTTCTACATTTTTTGAACGGAGCATGCTTATTTAAGATGGTGAGGAAGGCACTTTTAAAGAATAACCAGGCATCCTCTACTGACGGGATGAGGTCAATGTCATTCCAGGATACCCCGGCCAGGTCGATAAGAAAGGCCTGTTCACTGAAGTTTTTTAGGGAGCGTTTGACAGTGATGAGGGGTGGTCGTTTGACCGCAGAACCATTTCGGATGCAGGCAATGAGGCAGTGACCGCTGAGATCTTAGTTGAAAACAGCACTGGTGTATTTGGAGGGCGAGTAAGTTAGGATGATATCTATGAGGGTGCCCGTGTTTACGGATTTCGGGTTTTACCTGGTAGGTTCATTTATCATTTGTGTGAGATTGAGGGCATCAAGCAATGATAGCAATGGCAATCAAATCACTATTTATTTAAAATGCATTTAACAAAGTTACAACATACTTTACTGAAGAAAATAACTAAACAATAAGTATTATTTTTGAACGTATACATTCATCAGGAGGGTTACCTTTGTGCCACCATTTACTTACCCAACTGTAGTTGGACTTGTTTGCATTGGCCAAAACCACTTCCATCGCATCTGGCATAATGTGGTTCTTGGTCTTGTCCTTCTCCCAGGCCTCAGTGTACGCTTGCTGAAATAACGAGTTTCAAGTTCAAACTAACAACATTAAGTGCCTCTTCATATCATCAGCTCAAATATAATGCAAAGTAGGGGAGATCACACTACATTAAAGCAGGTTTAAATGATGGAATCATTATTTGAATATAATCTATCAGGGGAAACATACGAAGGCAAAGGATTAGTAAAATTATACCAGTTAGTCAAATACCTTGTTGGCATTATCATTATTTTGTTTAGCCAAAACCATTCCCATGTCTTGAACTGAGCTGGTGAACTTGAAGTTGCTTGGGTGCTGACGATACAGCTTCTCACTCAGGACCTCTGAGGCTTTCTTTGCCTTCTCAACATCAAGTGAGCCGATGGGAACCCATCCGATACCTTGTAGGCTCTTGAGATCAGCCTTGTACACAGCCTAGACACAACAATACCACAAAGGTCAAAATGGCCAGAATAAAAACAATCACACTGGAAAAACATGATCTAGTTAATTCATACTTACATCACTCGCTATGTCATAGACATGTCTGGCATGGACGACATCACTGGAGTCTGGCAGACAGGTCCAGTTGTGCAGGCGAGTTACATATTTGGCATGGTTGACCTGAATCTGGTTCTTTTTGGCCAACTCAAAGGCAATCATGTCCAATGGGAGGTGGAACTTGGTTTTGGACTGGTGGAAGTCCTTCTTGTACAGGGCATCACTGGCAATCTTAGCTGAGTTAATAGCCAGCATAAGTAGAGGGTCATCCTCAACGCAGCGCGCTCCAATGTGGTGGCCAACCTGCTTACGGTAGCCCGTCTTGTACTTGTGCTACAGAAAGCAAATATGAAATGGCAGTGTTGAGGATTCTCTTAATTTTCCAGAAGTACATTTTATATATTGTGTCATGAAATAGTTAAGAAATATAATCGGTTATGATGGCTAGATGTTCAATGAACTTACATCACTGATAATTTCCCTGCCGTGCTTGGCTGCGATGATAGCAATGGCATCATTGCGCAAATCATAGCCCTTCTTCTTATCCTCTTCCATTGCTTTTCTGTATTGGTTCTGTATGAAGAAGAAAATAAAATGTCCATAGATATGGATTTCTCCACAATAAGTATTATTTTTGAACATATACATTCATCAGGAGGGTTACCTTTGTGCCACCATTTACTTACCCAACTGTAGTTGGACTTGTTTGCATTGGCCAAAACCACTTCCATCGCATCTGGCATAATGTGGTTCTTGGTCTTGTCCTTCTCCCAGGCCTCAGTGTACGCTTGCTGAAATAACGAGTTTCAAGTTCAAACTAACAACATTAAGTGCCTCTTCATATCATCAGCTCAAATATAATGCAAAGTAGGGGAGATCACACTACATTAAAGCAGGTTTAAATGATGGAATCATTATTTGAATATAATCTATCAGGGGAAACATACGAAGGCAAAGGATTAGTAAAGATATACCAGTTAGTCAAATACCTTGTTGGCATTATCATTATTTTGTTTAGCCAAAACCATTCCCATGTCTTGAACTGAGCTGGTGAACTTGAAGTTGCTTGGGTGCTGACGATACAGCTTCTCACTCAGGACCTCTGAGGCTTTCTTTGCCTTCTCAACATCAAGTGAGCCGATGGGAACCCATCCGATACCTTGTAGGCTCTTGAGATCAGCCTTGTACACAGCCTAGACACAACAATACCACAAAGGTCAACATGGCCAGAATAAAAACAATCACACTGGAAAAACATGATCCAGTTAATTCATACTTACATCACTCGCTATGTCATAGACATGTCTGGCATGGACGACATCACTGGAGTCTGGCAGACAGGTCCAGTTGTGCAGGCGAGTTACATATTTGGCATGGTTGACCTGAATCTGGTTCTTTTTGGCCAACTCAAACGCAATCATGTCCAATGGGAGATGGAACCTTGTCTTGGACTTGTGGAAGTCTTTCTTGTACAGAGCATCACTGGCAATCTTAGCTGAGTTCAGAGCCAGCATGAGCAGAGGGTCATCCTCGATACAGCGGGCTCCAATGTGGTGGCCAATCTGTTTACGGTAGCCAGCCCTGTATTTGAACTTAATAAATGATAATGAGATAGTTAGGTTTCATTCAAAAGCTGAAGTTCACACACCATTTATTCAATAAACAGTGTTTAACTTACATCGCTAGCAATGGATGTGCCCTGTTTGGCTGCCTGGATTGCAATAGCATCGTTGCGCAGGTCATAACCCTTCTTCTTGTCCTGTTCATTGGCAAGCTTATACAGTGTCTGTACAGGATAAGAAAAACATGTTTTGAATGACTGAATTATGACAATGCAGCCTAAGTGAACAATACGATGAGGTGTGGAAGGAATAACCTACATTGCTGCAGTTGATCTTGTTGGCTCTGGCCAAAACCACCTCCATTGAGTCTGGCATCATGTGGACAGTGGTCTTATCCTTATTCCAGGTGTCAATGTACGTTTGCTATAAGACAGATATATCTGTTAGTGTTTTGAAGTATCACCATGTATATGTGTATGTATATAATATACTGTATACATATACAGTATGCATAGACATAGATGCAAAGAATGACCTTGTTCATGATCGCATTGTTAGCACTGGCCAGGACGAGGTCCATGGAGTGCATGTCTTTGGTAAACTTGAAGCCACTGGGGTGTTGGCGGTAAAGTTTCTCACTGCCAATCAGGCCAGCTGTTTTGGCTTTCTCTACATCCAGAGAACCAATGGGAATCCATCCTGTGCCTTTGATGCAAGTCTCATAGTCACTTTTGTACAAATTCTGCAGAAATAAGTAAATACTGTCAGGTTCTAAATAACAGAGTAAAAAAATTGATGGACAACATTAAACATTCTCACAGATTTGGATGTGGTTTAACAGCTCAGAATAGGGGAATGGATCAATTATTGTCAGGGACAAAAATACATTGTACACAAAAACATGTTGTTGTTTTTTTGTTTGTTGTTATGTATTTATGAGTAAAATAATACTCACATCACTAGCGATCGTCTGCATCTGCTTAGCCAACTCCACGTTCATGGCATCGGCAAGCACAGTGTAATGGTGCTGGATCTTCCTGTAGCCTGCATACGTCTGCACTGTGGAGGCGTGTTTGGCATGCGCAATACTCATCATGTCTACTGGGGAGTGGTACTTCAGCTTAGACTTGTGGTAGTCCTTCTTGTAGTTCTTGTCACTCTGCAACCTGGCCACCTCCATGTAGTGCACCAGCAAGGGGTCATCCTGAAGATTACGGCAGCCCACTTGTTTTCCCCTATTCTTCTGGTGATTCAGCTTGTACTTGTACTGTGTAAATAAACAATGTATTATTCCCAGAACGAAAGATAATATTTCAAAAATAAGAATTTATTGGACACAAGGTCCAATGGAAATTCCCCTTCTGCTTTATCCCAACCGATCTGATAGACTCACATACTCAAACAGAGGTTGGAGCACATTGTAAAATGATTTTAAAGGCTTTTAATTGCTGGTCTGAGTCACTCACGTCGCTGGCGATTTTGGTGCCCTGCTTGGCAGCCTGGATGGTGATGGCATCAACCTTCAGGTCGTAACCCTTATTATACATTGCCTCCAGACCTGCTTTGTAGGTTTTCTGGAATGGAGGAGAAACTATTTATAAAAAATATGACCAAAATAACATTTGTTAAATACTTCCAAGACCTATTTGAAGTTATATTGCAAAAGCATGATGGATACAAAGAGGAATATTTTGATGATAGATAGTAACACACGTGTGGAATAGGTAGCCTTACTTGACTCATGTTGATAGCATTAGCCTTGGCCAGGACAATCTCAGGGGCATCTGGCATCACATGGACTGTGAGCTTGTCCTTGTGCCATTGTTTGGTGTATTCTTGCTGCAATCAAAATGATTCACCAATCAATGAACCTAGACTCTCATTATGAGACACATTAGAAATAAACTGTGATAACAGCTTTTATTTTTCACAAACGTACACGTCTGGTCTGAGCATACCTTGTTCATGATCTTGTTGTTGTCAGTGGCCAGGACCATGTCCATGGAATCCATCAGCTTCTTGAACTGGAATTTGGAAGGGTGTGTACGGTACTTATGTTCACTCTGGATGTCCGCGCCGACCTTTGCAAGCTCCACCGGCAGCGAGCCAACAGGAATCCATCCCGTTCCTCTCACATAGTTGTTCCAGTCAGACTTGTACTCGTACTACAGAAAGACATTAGAGTTGAGAAACGGGTGATTAGCTAAACAATAATATGAGTGGTAAGAATGTATAATTGATCACCTATGTTTACTATGTTTAGTTGGCGCTATGTTACTATGTAACTGCTGAACTCACATCACTGCAACTGGCATTCATGGTGCGAGCCAGCTCAAGGTTCATGGAGTCAGGGAGAAGAGTGTAGTGGTGTTGGACTTTCCTGTAGCCAGTATAGGTTTGCACTGCAGAGGCTTGCTTTGCATGTGCAACACTCATCATGTCAACTGGGGAGCAGTACTTCAGCTTGGACTTGTGGTAGTCCTTCTTGTAGTTCCTCTCACTCTGCATCTTGGCCACCTGCATGTAGTGCACCAGCAAGGGGTCATCCTGAAGATTACGGCAGCCCACTTGTTTGCCTCTTCCCTTCTCGTACGCCAGCTTGTACTTGTACTGTAAAAAATATACAGGTGTTTAGTCAATTACAGAAGCAGCATCTGATCACATTAATTCTCTACACAGTTGATAGCTGATAAAAGTGACAGAAAACAGGATCTATGCAGCAAGCAAACAGAAATGAAATGATTTTACACTTACGTCACTGGCAATGGTAGTGCCTTTCTTGGCAGCCAGAATGGCAATGGCATCAGGTTTGAGATCGTAGCCCTTTCTATACATGTCCTCCAGACCGGATTTGTAGAGTTTCTGAAAAGGTATATAGACACAGCTTAGAAACAGAGCCCAAAAAGGACTATTAAATGCATGGTTCTTACTTTTAAATTACAGTTTGAATGTCTGTGACTTTCAGACTTTTGAAAGTAGTTTTGATTCTATAGATTCTGATTAAAATTACAGTAACTAGTTAGAAAGGGGCAACGAGTATGCCGTCGTATACAGTATTAGTTAGTAGTGACATTGGAAGATGAGACGGGATGATCATACCTGACTCATGTTGATAGCATTAGCCTTGGCCAGGACAATCTCAGGGGCATCTGGCATCACATGGACTGTGAGCTTGTCCTTGTGCCATTGTTTGGTGTATTCTTGCTGCAAAGTAATTGACACAAACACAGATAAATAATAACATTAGGACAAACGAGAAAACATCACATTTTAAACAATCTGTTTTTAATTTCCAATATGGTGTTACAGTTTATAGTTTACCTTGTTCATGATCTTGTTGTTGTCAGTGGCCAGGACCATGTCCATGGAATCCATCAGCTTCTTGAACTGGAATTTGGAAGGGTGTGTACGGTACTTATGTTCACTCTGGATGTCCGCGCCGACCTTTGCAAGCTCCACCGGCAGCGAGCCAACAGGAATCCATCCCGTTCCTCTCACATAGTTGTTCCAGTCAGACTTGTACTCGTACTGGAGAATGAAACAAAGGCAAATAAATTAAGTATTTGACACCCGAAAGCTTTTTAACAGAAAACGTACACCCCTAGTACTAGGCTGAAGTCGCATAAACAAGTACTCACATCACTGCAACTGGCATTCACGGTGCGAGCCAACGCAAAGTTCATGGAGTCAGGGAGAAGACTGTAATGGTGTCGGATCTTCCTGTAGCCAATATAGGTTTGTGCTGCAGAGGCTTGCTTAGCATGTGCAACACTCATCATGTCAACTGGGGAGCAGTACTTCAGCTTGGACTTGTGGTAGTCCTTCTTGTAGTTCCTCTCACTCTGCATCTTGGCCACCTGCATGTAGTGCACCAGCAAGGGGTCATCCTGAAGATTACGGCAGCCCACTTGTTTGCCTCTTCCCTTCACATGGTCTTTCTTGTACTGGATCTGAAAGGAACAAGTCAAAAATCATCAGATAATCTGACACTATTCATCGTAGGAACATTGTTGTTGACTACATCTTGTACAGCTTTTTATGTTGTCCTGGTGATTTATTGCATACTTACATCACTGGCAATATGTCTGCCATGCTTAGCATGGATGACAGAGATAGCATCTGGCCTCATGTCGTAGCCTTTGGCGATATCTTCCACCCACTTGTGCTTGTAGTGAGACTATGAGAAATCAAAGAAACCACAGTCAAACATCGCCTGTCTATAGGCAATACTTGCACATCTTTAAAATGTCAGAGAAATTGAGTCTGTGTGTGTTTGTGGGTGTGTACTGACCTCACTCAGGGTCTGGGCGTTGTACTTGGCCTGGAGGAACTGAGGGCTGTCTGCAGGCAGGTTGTACGTGTGCTTGAACTTCTCGCCAGATGCTCTGTATGAAGCCTGAACAGAGAGAAATAACAAGGTAATCACATTCAACATCCATAGTAGGGAATAAAATACATGGAATAAAAACATGAAAACCATTAATTAATTTCCTCATATCTTGTATGTAAACTCAATAAATGTATGACTTCTGAAAGACTAGCCTTGGTGGGCTAAAATAGATCCTAAAAAACAATAAACGATAATCAAAGTTACTTTAAGTTCTTACGTCATCAAGTAACTTGGTGTTGGTCATGGCAAGGGCCATGTTCATCTGGTCAGTCAGACTGGTGAACTTCAGGGTGCTGGGGTGTACACGGTAGCCGTGCTCATCTAGGGCTGCCTTGGCTGTCTTAGCCAACTCCACCTCCATAGAGCCAATAGGAATCCAGCCAGAACCCCTGTACACGTTGTTGTAGTCAGACTTATAGGTGTTCTGTAGAGACACACAGCGAAACAGGAAAGGTATCACAACAGGTATTAGGACAGGTATCAGGAAAGGTATAAGGACAGGTATCAAGACAGGTATCAGGGCAGGTATCAGGACAGGTATCAGGACAGGTATCGGGACAGGACAGAACAGCTATCAGGACAGGACAGGTATCAGGGAACGTATCAGGACAGGTATCAAGGCAGGTATCTGGACAGGAATCTGGACAGGAATCTGGACAGGTATCAGGACAGGTATCAGAACAGGTCAGATATCAGGACAGGACAGGTATCAGGGAAGGTATCAGGACAATTATTAGGCCAAGTATGCGGCCAGGATAGGTATCAGGGCAGGACAGGTATCACAACATGTATCAGAACAGGACAGGTATCAGGACAGGTATCAAGACAGGACAGGTATCAGTAAAGGTATCAGGACAGGGCAGGTATCAGGTCAGGTATCAGGACAGGTATCAGGTCAGGTATCAGGACAGGTATCAGGACATGACTGGTATTAGGCCAGATATCAGGACAGTTATCAGGGAAGGTATCAGGACAGATATCAGAATAGGGCAGGTATCAGGACAGGTATCAGAACAGGGCAGGTATCAGGACAGGTATCAGAACAGGGCAGGTATCAGGACAGGTATCAGAACAGGTCAGGTTTCAGGACAGGACAGGTATCAGACAGGTTCCTCTCACTCAAAATACACTATTGTTCACAAAAATCATTACTAATATAGTCAGCAATGGATGCGGTTAGTGTTGATGCCCACCGGATTGATAGTAGTTACTGCTTATGCACACAGGTCGATAGTACACTTACTCAGTCAAGCCTGGTTTCATACCATCATTCTGGTATTGAATGGCAAGGATATTGAAATGAACTCACGTTGCTCTGGATCTCCATCATGGTACGAGCCAGCTGAACAGGCATAGCCTCAGGGAGAAGAGTGTAGTTGTGGAGGCTCTTCCTGTAGCCAGCATAGGTTTGTGCTGCGGAGGCTTGCTTAGCATGTGTAACACTCATCATGTCAACTGGGGAGCAGTACTTCAGCTTGGACTTGTGGTAGTCCTTCTTGTAGTTCCTCTCACTCTGCATCTTGGCCACCTGCATGTAGTGCACCAGCAAGGGGTCATCCTGAAGATTACGGCAGCCCACTTGTTTGCCTCTTCCCTTCTCGTACGCCAGCTTGTACTTGTACTGTACAGGAAATACAATGATGAATGTAAATACCATGAATAGAATGTCATGATTATGGTCAACTATGGTTAATCAATAAACCAAAATACAGATTTAGAATTTCTTCCAATTCATACGTACATTGCTGGCAATATTAGTGCAGGCCCTGGCAGCGAGGATGGGGATGGCATCTGCCTTCATCTGGTGTCCTTTGAGAATGTCTTGACGGTGAGCGTATGTGTAATAGTTCTGTGATGAGGAGAACGAGAAATAAACACATTACTTACAGACACATTTCAATGAATGCATCATGGTAATATATATATGTGTGTGTGTGTGTGTGTGTGTGTGTGTGTGTGTGTGTGTGTGTGTGTGTGTGTGTGTGTGTGTGTGTGTGTGTGTGTGTGTGTGTGTGTGTGTGTGTGTGTGTAAAATAGGACTGTAATCAGTCAACATATAACCAACTATACAGTATAAATAAAGACACATTTAAATGAATGCATGGATATGTATGTGCATTGATTGTGTATGATAGCAAAGGTATATAATAGTATGGACAGTGATCAACATGTAACCAACCTTGCTGATGTTGACAGCGTTGTATTTGGCTTGCATAAACTCTGGTGCATCTGCAGGGAGATTGTAGGTGTGCAGGAACTTCTCTCCACTGGCTTTATAGTCATGCTGCAAAAAAAACACATCATAACAACAATAGATTTAAATCAACACTTCTGTTCAATTCAATTCAATTCCATCCAACAAAATGTATTTAATACAAAGTGTATTTCAACCAAATGTATTCAATAGAAAAATTCAATTCAATGGACAACCATGGATTAGATTTTTGGCCTTCCTAGTAAGTAAATACTACTCACAACATTCATAATCTTTTGGTTCTGCTTGCACAGCTCCATATTCATGCCGTCCATCTTGCTGGTGAATTTAAAGTTTTCAGGGTGCTGCCTGTACTTGTGCTCATCCATTGCGGCGCCGGCCTGCTTGGCTAGCTCCACTGGAATGGATCCGATAGGGATCCAGCCAGTTCCCTTCACATAGTTCTCCCAGTCCGCTTTGTAGTTCACCTGCATCCGGCAAGGAGAGGAGACAATGTGAGAAATGCTGCAAAAAGCCACTACAATAAAAATCTAAGATGCAGCATTACAACTTACAAGTTAAAGCTAGAGTTTCTAAAGGCCAGAGGCTAGTACTTTTCCAACCAGCCTAGTAGAAAATGTGCCAAATTAGCCCACCAGGCCAGTGAAATGTTAGATTTTTTTTATTTAACCTTTATTTAACTAGGCAAGTCAGTTAAGAACAAATTCGTATTTACAATGACGGCCAAACCCGGCCAAACCCTAACCTGGTCGACGCTGGGTCAATTGCGCGCCGCCCTATGGGACTCCCAATCACGGCCGGTTGTGATACAGCCTGGAATCGAACCAATTATTTTGTTCTATCCCTGGGTAGGAGTCAGAGTACTCACATCACTGGCGTTGGTGTTCATGGTGCGAGCCAGCTCAAAGTTCATGGAGTCAGGGAGAAGACTGTAATGGTGTCGGATCTTCCTGTAGCCAATATTGGTTTGTGCTGCAGAGGCTTGCTTAGCATGTGCAACACTCATCATGTCAACTGGGGAGCAGTACTTCAGCTTGGACTTGTGGTAGTCCTTCTTGTAGTTCCTCTCACTCTGCATCTTGGCCACCTGCATGTAGTGCACCAGCAAGGGGTCATCCTGAAGATTACGGCAGCCCACTTGTTTGCCTCTTCCCTTCACATGGTCTTTCTTGTACTGGATCTGAAAGGAACAAGTAAAAAATCATCAGATAATCTGACACTATTCATCGTAGGAACATTGTTGTTGACTACATCTTGTACAGCTTTTTATGTTGTCCTGGTGATTTATTGCATACTTACATCACTGGCAATATGTCTGCCATGCTTAGCATGGATGACAGAGATAGCATCTGGCCTCATGTCGTAGCCTTTTGCAATGGTTTCCTCCCAGCTTTGCTTGTAGTAGTTCTGAAATAAAGCAATACGGTAAATGATTACACTATTTCCATGAGACACTAATACAACACAGTATAGGCATGCAGTGCACACCCAAGAAGGCACAGTTGTATGTGGAGGAAAGATGTCTACACAGTTCAGAGTAGTGTGCTCTTTATATAACGGGCAGGCAGTGATAATATGATAAAACATTTGATAATTCATTCAATTAAATATGAATATGAGGCATAACTAATTAGTCTTAGTCAACAGTACCTTGCTGATGTTGTAGGCGTTGCATTTGGCCTGAAGGAACTGGGGGTCATTATGGGGCAGCGAGTACTTCTGGTGGATCTCCTCAAGACCCTTCTTGTAGTGAAGCTGCAGTGGAAGAAGAATACAAATTGCATTGAGTGCACAAACACATATTTCTAGATATAAAATAGGTGTTCCATCCAAATAAATGAATTACTGATTGTTTAATCTCTATTTAAATTTTTTTTAAATCACATTTGTACTACGTAAGTTGAATATGTCACCGCTATTAAGTAAACAGTTTTCTCGACACAGGGAAACCGCCCCATGATGTCTAAATGATCTGAATAACACGATTCTATCATCCAATAATGTTACTATAATAATACTCACATCACTCCTCATTAGCTGGTTGACCTGGGCCTGCATCATGACTGGGTGGTCAGCGATGGAGGTGAACGGGACGGTGTCTGGGTGCTGACGGTACTTTCTCTGAAGTGGAGGAAAAAATGGAACAAATAGGTCAAAGCAGGTGAAACCAATCTTGTTGTGTTTCTGTATTGTCAAAGCAAGAAAAGACCATACATAACAAAACATATTTTACAATTTATAGTGTTTTTATTGTGAGGGTTATGGTATGGTTTCCTGAGTATTAACTACATTATGGCAAATAAACTTAAACCTTGAACTAGATCATGTTGTAGTAGCTACCTCATTGAGGATCTCTCCGGCTTTCTTGGCCTTCTCCACTTCCATGGAGCCGAAGGTGACCCAACCAGATCCCTTGGTGAAGTTGTTGTAGTCTGAATGGTATTCATTCTGTAGTGAGGGAAAATAACCAAGTGGGAGTAATACTTTCATTATACTTCTACCGTTTTTGAAATGCTCCAATATTATTAAAACCTTTTCCCCAGACCTTTAATAGGATGAAAGAAAACCAAATCAATCAGTCAATCAATTAGATCAATCAGACAGATTAATTAATCAATCTATCTATCGATCAATCTATAAATCTGGTTGATGGTGTTCTTACGTCACTCTGGATGATGTTGGCATTCTTGGCCCGGTCCAGGGACATGGCGTCGTAGGGCAGGAAGTAGCGGTTGTGGATGGTCCTGTAGCCGGCCATGCTGGCGATACCCTGGGACTTCTTGGCCAGGGTGTTAGACATCATGTCCAGCGTGGTGATGTACTTGGTCTTTGTCTTCTCGTAGTCCTTCTTGTACTCACGCTGTGGAGAGAGTTTGAGAGAATTAGAAGGTGAGGCACCACATACTCTCTATGATAAAAAAGTGTTTATTTAATATAAAGTTGAGACGAGTCACAGTAAGCCTTTACACCCCTGTCACACTGACAGCCACTATCCTCATATTTCTGTTTCATACCAAAACTAAGTGGAATTTAATTTACTTTATTAGGTTTATTTGTCAAAGACATTGCACATCAACCAACATTTCAAATGTGCCAGATTAAGCTAGCCGACACATTTTTTGTCTAATCTTGATTCCCTGGGCAGGAAAATAACTTACATCACTCTGTATTTTGGCCACGTGCATGGAGTGTAGCATCTTGGGGTCGTCATGGATGCTGAGGGCTCCCACCATCTTTCCCTTGTTCTTCTCAAAATCCTTCTTGTATTTAACCTGAGGGCAAAGAGCAAAAGTTAGGTCAAGGCCTATACTACAAAGTACACCAAAGGAAACTGTCAGCATTATCAATATGAATACTAATATTACATGCATGTGTAGATGTTTATGTCAGTGCGTGCATACTCACGTCACTGGCTATATTTGTGTGGGCACGGGCTGCAAGGATTGAGATAGCATCACCCTTAAACTCGAACTGCTTGGCTTTTACTTTCTCCCAATCATACTTGTAACAATTCTGCACAGAGTTGCAAATACATTGAAGATATCAGTATCATGCAAGTAAAAATCAGGAGGGTTTATCCAATGAGGTCAACGATAACCAACTACAATGATTGTGAAATGATGTCAATACTAGCATATTATTTTCAAATCATATTATAACAAATGAAATTATAACTGGATTCGATTTACAACTGTATTTTTAAAACATTATCTACAGTATCATCAACAGAATTTGGCTTACATCACTAAGGTTAAATGCGTTAACTTTGGACTGGATGAAGAATGGGTAGTCTGGAGGCAGGGCACACTTAAACTTATCCAACTCATACGCTGCGTGGTAGTTGAGCTGGAAAAGACAGAAAGAACCTCATGAAAATACAGTACAGTCGGGTACAGGAAAATGTACGGTTGGCACTATGTAGATCAGAGGAGAGCTATATTGTGGAGAAGATGAGTACTACATGGGTCATTCCACACCACTAGAGGGCAGTGCTGCCTGTCTCAAAGGAGTGAGAGGCCTCTCCTTTTCAGAGTAGTCTCTCAGAACTGTCAGCCCCCCTCCTCTCATTTGAGACTAGGGTTATTTTCAGCAGACTGAATGCATGTTGCTATTAATACTACAGAGAGAGAGAGATAACTCTCTCTGGTTTCCATGGCGTCCACAGGAAGACAGCTGAGCTATGTGTTAAGTGGATGAATGAGCACATTTTCAGGCAACAGCCTTCAGGAATCTTTAATGTCATGGCAACGGCTCAACCTTGAAGTCTATTTTCTGGTATTTGTTCCAAAATTCTAACAAAATTCTAAATCATATATTTTTTAACAGGTTGTTCCATTGAGGTCATAATACCTATTTCTTTAAGGGAGACAGATATACGTAATTGTAATTTCATACTGTAACTATTTAAAATTTCACTGAAGACTCATATAAGGTCTGTCGTAAAAGTTGAATACATACATCACTCAGCTGTTTGGCGTTGATGGCAGATTGCACTTGAACAGGCGAATCTGTCACTTGCGTAAATTTCACTGTGTCCGGATGTTGCCGGTAAACTTTCTGCAAAAAAAAAAGTTAATTTATAAATATCAATATCAAGAATAAAAAATAAAGAATTATGTAAATCTAATGTTCAATCACTAATCATAGTGCAAATGACTGGTTATAATTTGTAATATTTCTTCAAGAGGCATTACTTACATCTTTACACTGTGCAACTTTCTTATAAGCCTCATATTCTGGCGTCATGGTTTGAGGATAGAAACATCTCGTCTTGATGTCCTCATAATCTGCTTTGTAATTTTGCTGAAAAGACAGAAGAACAGATGATTACTTTCTAATCACTGAGAGTGAACTTGCCTGTCGTACACTGGGCCCTGGATCAAACTAGTGCACTATATAAGGAGTAAGGAGCCATTTGAGAGACAACCAATGTCTTACTCTTAACAAAGCATCAGAGGAGAGAACAAAATAAAAACAATGCAACATGACTTACCTCGCTCTTTATCTCCTCCACTTTCTTGCAGTGAAGCATGTAGATGTCCTCATAGCTGCCAATATAGTGTCCCTTCACCTCATTCTTATACTTGTCTTTATAATGGACCTGTGAGGGGAGATAGAGGGAGTAAAGATGAATCCATGTAAGATCCATTCGCCACTTACATACAATAAAGGAGATCCACTTTAAATGATCAGTCGGGTCGTTGCTGCCATTTGTAATGTCTTTCTTGAACTAACACTCGCACTTGTCTTTTCTTAATAGCACTGACTTTGCTGACAGCTACTTTATTGAGGAGAAATGTACTTACTATGACTGTGTTGTGTGGTTGTCTCACCTAGCTATCTTAAGATGAATGCACTAACTGTAAGTCGCTCTGGATAAGAGTGTCTGCTAAATGACTAAAATGTCAAATGTCAATGTAAAATGTGCTGTTCAATGATTTGTTGAACAATTTAAAAAGCAAAACATTAACATCGTCAGTGAAGACTATGAAGGGAATACTCACGTCACTGAACTTTTGTACAACAGAGTCCATCTTGAATTTGGGCGTGTCACAGTAGTTGATACTGGACCCCCTCGATTTCTCATAGCTGGCCTTGTACACTTTCTGCAAAAGGAGTGATCCGAGAAGAAATGATGAGCAGAAAATAATGGCAAACAAAAGTAGTTATATGTCTCAAATACATATCAAAGTTAGCACTTGGCTTTCAATTGATGAAATTCGGCAAAATGAGTAAAACTATATCCATCTTATTTCCAAATATAAGGCTCTATGAATGGCTACACTAATTATTAACAAGTTGACAGTGAATGACTAGTAACTAACTAGACTCATCAAAGTAGTGCTTGGGTCATGTTACACCTTCAGTGGGTTAACTACAGTATAAGTGGCTCCTTATAATTCAGTAAGAAGGGGGGTGCACCCTTACCTACTGTCACGATTTAACTAGCAGGAATCTGCTGTGATAACTTCTACCCTGTTAGCAGCCAACTATCAAACTGTCCAACTAGCAAACTGCCAACTGTCTAGATAAAAATGTACTAGTAAAAACTATACAAGTTCATTTGAAACACGAGTAGTGACTTTTGAGAACGGAGATGAAAGATAACTGTTGCTGTCTGCCAGAACATGGGATAGGTTACTGAATGGTTTTCTGTAACTAATGACTGCCTCTCATAGAAGAGACGTGATTGTTTAGCTTCCTGTAACTTCTGTCTATTTCAGTATGACACCTGTTTGGACCAATAGTTAATTCTCCCCGACTTAGACACTTACGTCACTCAAGATGGTGCCAGCGTATCTCAGCTGCCTGAGCACAGGGTTGTCAGAGGCTGGGAGAACATTGTAGTCAGCCACCGCTTTGCTCTTCTCATAGTCCTTCTTGTATTTGATCTGAGGAGAGAAGAATGGGTACAATACATTATATATATGGTTTGCTGTGATACAGTGATTCATGGCAAGGTTAATACAATTACTCATCATCATAGCAGATTTTGGATTGAAGTGTTTAAATTGGATTGAAAAAATGCTTATAGGCAATGACTCCTTCTCAAAACTACAAAAAAAAAGCTACAGTTTTGTTACCACCTACGTTTTAGCCTAAATGTATTTAAACTACTGTTTGCCAGTGATTTATTCTTTATCAAGTGTTCTGACTCTGGGTACAGAACATGTGTGGGCACATCTTGATGTCTGCGTGACAAAAGAGTCACGGTGTTGACTCACGCTCTGTTTAGAGCTCGAGGTCAAACCAGTGTCGTGTGTCTCTCTGCTTGCTGCCGCATGAGATGGATCTATAAAAATATACTCAGCCAGCTCCCACTTCCCTGCTTCTTTTCTCTGAGAGAAGCAGAAGACAGCTGGTTGGTTGGTTTAGCTGGTTGGTTGGTGTATGTATGTGTGTGTTGTGTGTGCTTGTGTGTTCTCCTTTATGTCCCTCTCTTTGAGGGCTATAGACTCACTGAGCTGGCAGCGTGACCAGCCTTCTTGTTCTGTTTGTATTCTGGCGTCTCAGTTTGCATAAAATTTATTTGGTCTTTTATGTCCTCATATGCAGCCGTGTACTTTTTCTGAAATGAGAAAAGACAAATATTGATATGACGGGTTATGACTTGATGAAGGCATACTGTAATGTAATTTATGCCAATAACTATTAATATGCTATACAATAGTGGGCTCTTACATTGCTGATGTTGTCCATAGCCACCCTAGCAACAGCCACATCAATGTAGGGCGTCTCGCACCAGTGGCCCTTGACGTTCTTGTTGTAGTCCTCATGGTACTTGAGCTGCAAGAGAGAAGCAATGAAAAGTCAGACTTTGGGGTCATTTAAAATAAGCTACTGAACTAAAATGGAAAAATAGAGGCATGACACAATCAAGAAACACTTAAAATATTATCTGTCAAAATGTTGCCTTAAAAGTCATTCAAAACAGAATGATATGAACATTATAGATGGACGCTGAAATTGTTTGGGCCTCTGCAGCTACAGGGGGTGTATAAAACATGTTGGGAGCGGCGGGGATTTATAATAATCTCAGGCTATTGTCGTTGCACCACGTCTGTCTGCCAGAACAGGGCTGCTGCCTTCCAATAATAATATCATGGAGCAGGTGGCAGTCATCCCCCTCTATCTCCCAGGGACAAGGACAGCAGGGCTGGGGACCTCACCCATGTCAGGCAGTGACTGACAACACCCACTGGTCCACCTTGTCCTCACTGTCAGGACTCTACAGCTGAGGGCTATGATAATGATTCTCTCAATGTCTACATTACAATGCTGTCAAGGATGATGAGAAGCCATTGTCAATGAATCAGTGTGTGTGTGTGTGTGTGTGTGTGTGTGTGTCACACCACTTACGTCACTGCGCTGGTCAAAATTTCTCTTGGCCAACTCCATATCATTAGGGACAGCCAGAGAGGTGTACTTCGCCGTGCGTTCAGCATGACCCTTCTTGTACAAGATCTGCAGAATGGAGCAGAACAGAATGGTGAGAGGAACAGAAGAGACACAGAAGGGAGACAGGAAAGTAAGGAGAACAGTGTGTTAGAAGGGTGTGTGCTGGATTCAAACCCATATTAACACCAGCTTATTCTCTCTGAAGGCAGCAGCAGTGACCGCTAGGCCACCCCAGGCCATGACGAGATGTATCTCTAATCAATAGTTGACCTTTGACACAACATGTGATGCCTGTTAGCTACATGTGGTAATGCTCTGCTTGATGATATCTAACTGGATAAGCCAATAAATTGGAACAGCGGAAATCTGAAGTTCACTTTAAAAATAAGAGCGACAGCAGTGACCATTATAATTGCATCCTACATGTAGAAATAGCTGCTCAGAGGAAATGGTTCCATATGGAACATCTGAGTCAGCAGAAAACAAAAAGCTCAGGAAGCAAAAATAGAGTTTTTAAATGAAGGGGGTAAACTGTGTTTTCCTGAAGTCTGATTGATGTTGGACACCTTACTGTCCTAATGTGATGTGAGCAATGAATTGTTCCAAGTGAATTACAAAGTGAACCACCACACTCGTGGTCGTGGTTCAGCTGACTGACTGACGCAGACACTGCATTCTAGGAAGTGTTGTTGAGAAGGATATTTATGACTTACAACATTTAAATCATAGAACAACCAGTTATAACAATCACTCAGTGTAAAAAATGAATGCTGTTCAAATACAACTTACAGTAACTTTAAAACAGTACTATAAAACCGACCTAATAACACTGATATCAACTTGCTGTAATCACAAGGAAAAGTGTAGTTAAGTGTAGGTTAGAATACCAACAGGTAGTTGCAGTACTCACATCACTGAGGACCTCCTGTGCCTTTGCCACCCTGCGCAGCTCAGGAGAGTCACTGTAGGGATAGCACATGGTCTTGTCCTCATCCCAGGCCTCTGTGTACAGTTTCTGATCACACAGAAAAACAAAAGGAGAAGTTCAAATATAGAAAAGCAATCTATAGCAACCCTTTTTTGGAATAAATATGAATTACTTAGATTCATCTGAATTGAGTAATCTACGTACAAAATATTATTATTCTCTCCTACGACTCAATAAATTAGCCTGGGACAAGTGTTGTAACAGCACCACTACAGTGAAGGCTGAGTATGAAGTTACCTTGCTGTAGTTGGCAGCATTCTTCACAGCCAGGACAAGCTCAGGGGCATCAGGGGGCAGCAAGTACCTGTCCTTAGTCTCATCCCACTTGGCCCTGTACAGAACCTTGCTGATCAACTCCGAGACATGCTTGACATGGGCGATCTCTCTGGCCTCCCCATCGTACAGACTGGTACACTTGACCTTATTTCCCTCCATCCGGTATTTCACCTGGTAGGGGCAATGAGTCAAGTGTAGATTTGACCAAAGTTTTATTTTGATATTATTATTAGTGACAGTGCAACATTGACTGAGACTGTGATATATGATATCTATCAGAGAAGCGGACAGAATAGAACCGAGGCCTCCATACCTCAGACAGCTGCTCCTGAGCCTTCTTGATCCGGACCATCTCAGGGGTGTCAGCCGAGATGTCATAGGGTTTCCCCTTAGCCTTGTCATAGGCATGACGATACTTGTTCTGTTAGGGACACATCGGAACAATGTAACTTCATAATCATGATCCAAAAGGGGGGGGGGGGGCATGAAAAAAGCATTGACTCGGGTTCTCTTCATTAGGCAATATACGGAACAATACTGAAGGAAACAGAAAAGGGACTACCTAGACTTTTCAAAACGTTTTGCTACGATGTACCCTAATGAACATGACCTGGTTGTAATGGGCTTGCTTACGTAGGAGAACAAGTCCAGCATCTTCTGGCTGTGGGCCAGGTAAGGAGTCATGAACTTGGAGGTGTCCACCTTAGCCTTCTTCCTGACGACTCTTCTCACCGGAACGCCAGACTGAGGAACAGAGGTAAGGCTGTTAGTCATGTGTCAAACTATGACTGTTGTTCCTTTATGAGAGGAAACCAAACCAGAGGTACACATCCATTTACAACAAAGAGGCTGGTGAGACAATACAGAGAAACCAGAAACAAGACAGAATCAATGCTACTGTAACAATGACAGAATATTAGTATTATTCTAGGTGTAATATAAATAAATGGGTAAACAAGTGAATGACATTTTGACTATCATAAGTCTCTTACAAAAGGGACACGTGTGTGAAAGCAACAATGACTTAGTCTACTTCATGCTACTCTGCAACCAAGTTCACTTACCTGCAAGAATTCATTGCAATGGCTGATAAAAAGACCACCTTAGCTACTAATTGTGGTATTTGACTGTATCAAGGCATTAAATGGAATGATTACTTGACAATGTAATTCTACATGGAGGTAATGGGATGGAAGATAATATGGTATTGGCTAGGTTAAGGTCCAGTAGGGACAGAGGATAGGACTTATTATCAGGGCTACAGGAAAAGAAAGGGACTGAGGGAAAGGGAATGAACGAAGGAAAGGAAAGGGACTGAACGAAGGAAAGGGACTGAGGGAAAGGGACTGAATGAAGGAAAGGAAAGAGACTGAGGGAAAGGGACTGAGGGAAAGGGACTGAATGAAGGAACGGAAAGGGACTGCGGGAAAGGGAATGAATGAAGGGAAGGAAAGGGACTGAGGGAATGGGAATGAATGAAGGGAAGGAAAGGGACTGAGGGAAAGGGAATGAACGAAGGAAAGGAAAGGGACTGAGGGAAAGGGAATGAATGAAGGGAAGGAAAGGGACTGAGGGAAAGGGAATGAACGAAGGAAAGGAAAGGGACTGAGGGAAAGGGAATAAATGAAGGAAAGGAAAGGGACTGAGGGAAAGGGAATGAACGAAGGAAAGGAAAGGGACTGAGGGAAAGGGAATGAACGAAGGAAAGGAAAGGGACTGAGGGAAAGGGAATAAATGAAGGAAAGGAAAGGGACTGAGGGAAAGGGAATGAACGAAGGAAAGGAAATGGACTGAGGGAAAGGGAATGAACGAAGGAAAGGAAAGGGACTGAACGAAGGAAAGGGACTGAGGGAAAGGGACTGAATGAAGGAAAGGAAAGGGACTGAGGGAAAGGGAATGAACGAAGGAAGGGAAAGGGACAGAACGAAGGAAAGGGACTGAGGGAAAGGGACTGAATTAAGGAAAGGAAAGGGACTGAGGGAAAGGGAATGAATGAAGGAAAGGAAAGGGACTGAGGGAAAGGGAATGAACGAAGGAAAGGAAAGGGACTGAGGGAAAGGGAATGAATGAAGGAAAGGAAAGGGACTGTGGGAAAGGGAATGAATGAAGGGAAGGAAAGGGACTGAGGGAAAGGGAATGAACGAAGGAAAGGAAAGGGACTGAGGGAAAGGGAATGAATGAAGGGAAGGAAAGGGACTGAGGGAAAGGGAATGAACGAAGGAAAGGAAAGGGACTGAACGAAGGAAAGGGACTGAGGGAAAGGGACTGAACGAAGGAAAGGGACTGAGGGAAAGGGACTGAATGAAGGAAAGGAAAGGGACTGAGGGAAAGGGAATGAATGAAGGAAAGGGACTGAGGGAAAGGGAATGAACGAAGGAAAGGAAAGGGACTGAGAGAAAGGGAATGAACGAAGGAAAGGAAAGGGACTGAGGGAAAGGGAATGAATGAAGGGAAGGAAAGGGACTGAGGGAAAGGGAATGAACGAAGGAAAGGAAAGGGACAGAACGAAGGAAAGGGACTGAGGGAAAGGGACTGAACGAAGGAAAGGGACTGAGGGAAAGGGACTGAATGAAGGAAAGGAAAGGGACTGAGGGAAAGGGAATGAATGAAGGAAAGGAAAGGGACTGAGGGAAAGGGAATGAACGAAGGAAAGGAAAGGGACTGAGGGAAAGGGAATGAATGAAGGGAAGGAAAGGGACTGAGGGAAAGGGAATGAACAAAGGAAAGGAAAGGGACTGAGGGAAAGGGAATGAATGAAGGGAAGGAAAGGGACTGAGGGAAAGGGAATGAACGAAGGAAAGGAAAGGGACTGAGGGAAAGGGAATGAATGAAGGGAAGGAAAGGGACTGAGGGAAAGGGAATGAATGAAGGGAAGGAAAGGGACTGAGGGAAAGGGAATGAACGAAGGAAAGGAAAGGGACTGAACGAAGGAAAGGGACTGAGGCAAAGGGAATGAATGAAAGAAAGGAAAGGGACTGAGGGAAAGGGATTGAATGAAGGGAAGGAAAGGGACTGAGGGAAAGGGAATGAATGAAGGGAAGGAAAGGGACTGAGGGAAAGGGAATGAACAAAGGAAAGGGACAAAACGAAGGAAAGGGACTGAGGGAAAGGGACTGAACGAAGGAAAGGGACTGAGGGAAAGGGACTGAATGAAGGAAAGGAAAGGGACTGAGGGAAAGGGAATGAATGAAGGAAAGGAAAGGGACTGAGGGAAAGGGAATGAACGAAGGAAAGGAAAGGGACTGAGGGAAAGGGAATGAATGAAGGAAAGGAAAGGGACTGAGGGAAAGGGAATGAATGAAGGAAAGGAAATGGACTGAGGGAAAGGGAATGAACGAAGGAAAGGAAAGGGACTGAACGAAGGAAAGGGACTGAGGGAAAGGGACTGAATGAAGGAAAGGAAAGGGACTTAGGGAAAGGGAATGAACGAAGGAAAGGAAAGGGACAGAACGAAGGAAAGGGACTGAGGGAAAGGGACTGAATGAAGGAAAGGGACTGAGGGAAAGGGACTGAATGAAGGAAAGGAAAGGGACTGAGGGAAAGGGAATGAATGAAGGAAAGGAAAGGGACTGAGGGAAAGGGAATGAACGAAGGAAAGGAAAGGGACTGAGGGAAAGGGAATGAATGAAGGGAAGGAAAGGGACTGAGGGAAAGGGAATGAACAAAGGAAAGGAAAGGGACTGAGGGAAAGGGAATGAATGAAGGGAAGGAAAGGGACTGAGGGAAAGGGACTGAACGAAGGAAAGGGACTGAGGGAAAGGGACTGAACGAAGGAAAGGGACTGAGGGAAAGGGACTGAATGAAGGAAAGGAAAGGGACTGAGGGAAAGGGAATGAATGAAGGAAAGGGACTGAGGGAAAGGGAATGAACGAAGGAAGGAAGAAGGACTGAGGGAAAGGGAATGAATGACGGAAAGGAAAGGAATTGAGGGAAAGGGAATGAATGAAGGAAATTAAAAGGAAAGGAAAGGAAACTGAAGGAAAGGGAAGGAGAGACTGGCCATGAACGAGCCAGTGGAGAAAAGCAGTGGTGAACAAGACACAATTGACTGCATGCATCATTTAGCAAAATCTGCCTATATGAGGGCTATTTCATCAATCACTCACTAGCCTGAGAAAATGTACATGAAGTCATGATTTGTGAATTACCCAAACAATCGCCTTTTTGTTTGGGAACTCACTTTTGGAATGGCCCAAAAAATGTCTTGCTCGACTTGAGTAAATTGTGAATTGTTAAACAAGGTAGTTTGTTTAATAATCCACAGGGTCACGCACATCGCCTTTTTAAACAGTATCCTTTCTAGAATTTCTCTCCTTTGTTAGGCTTACATCTGTGGAATAACCCCCATGACATGCAAGCACAACCGAAGCATCATGAGCTGCATGTGCTGTTTATTTCACTGTTGTCTTCTACCTGTTGCTTCACCTCTGCTCCCCCCTGAGTTGTGGTCTGGTGAGAGGTGGTCGAAGTCACCGTCTCCTCAAAATACTATAAATATAGGAACAACTCGCTGGTTTCAAAATCGCCATTACAAGCAAAAGGAAGACATATCACAAATGTATTGGATGGATTTTTTCCCCAGCTCTGGTGCAATAATACCCTGATCTCTGACACATTCAGTTAGCCTTTTATACTGTAAATAACATTGATAAACAGTAATACTCATTCTTATACTCACTTAATACTCATCTGCACTGTCACCAGTGGTAGTTAAGTCAGATATTCTACTTTCAGCACTAACGTTCAGCTACAGTCTTTGACAATTAGCATAATGATATAATAACTACATTCACTATAATGTAATAAAAGGTTCCATATATCCCAGATCCCTCCAGTGACCTTGAAGGTGTCCTTTTGGATCCTGGTATATACTGTGATTACTGAAGAGTGTAATGAAGCCTCTATTCCAGGGGGAAAGAGGAGTAGGAGCCTATAATAGCCCTGAATGACTGCCTGACTGACGGCTCTGTCTGCCTGACTGACTGTTTGCTGGTTGCCTGCCTGCATCTGACAGAGCCCTCTGACCAGACCTGGGTTCAAATCTACTTACAATAATTTCAAATACTTTAGCTGGTTTTGACTGAGTGAGTTTGTCTGGGACAATGGAAACAGTAGAATATTTGCAAAACATGACCTCACTGGATATTCTTGTTGGTTATTCCATTAACAAGTCCATTGTCCTTGTTGTAAATAGTCACTATGAATCAAAATATCAACAAGACAGCTAAAACGGTTTTAATCCTTAGTGATTATACTATTAAATCTCCTTACTATTAGCTTAAATCAGAGAAACATACTCTACTAAACTAAAAACATTCTCACACATGTTCCCTGAATAGCCTGTGTCTAACTTTAACTAAGCCAAACTTATAACCAGTGGCCTCTGTGAGTTGAGAGTGAGACATTGTTCTCTAACTCAGGAAGGTACTCATTGCCATACCATTAATAGGGGACAACCCGATGAACACATCTAACAACCCTATTGGTGGAACTGTCTAGAAAACCCTAATTAATGGTCAGAATCATCATCATTATCGTCCTGACACAACATAGGCCTCCGATTAAAATGCCAAACAGCCTACTGAAACACTGATAGACCAGAGCTGGGGGGTTAAAATCGCAAACACTTTAAACAACAGTTGTAAGAGGCTGTTTTCTGACTCTACAAGACAAGAGGAGAATCATACAGGTACATGAACTACCCCACACCCGCTTTGTTGTTGTTCCCCAACAGGTTTTACAAATGACAATAAACAATGGAGGACAGAGAACGGGTAGAATCTTCTTGTCAGGAGTTGGCAAGACATCACAAACAGATCTGGAATCAGGCTGAGATTCTGCTCCTACAGAGCTTAGATTTGCCTTCCTCCTCTAGCTAGCTGCTAGTTGCCTGCTGGTTTCTCTCTACATGAATCAACCTCCTAAGCACATCCTATGAGTGATGTTAGCAGACCCAAGCTTGGATACTGGAGCTGCTACCGTGTGATTTACAGCAGGCAGCACTTCTCACTATGTCAACTGCTAAATGTGTATCTCCTGTGCTGTCCCGTCCCGAGAGTGTTTAACAGCCACATATCAGAGCTCAGAATAAATGTTTATCTTACTGGGAGAAAAATATACTGTCAAATTGGAAGTTGAAAAGATCTCAAACTTGATTAACATTAAGAGGGAAAAGCAGCATAACATAAAACAATGTACTATCATGAGAAACTGCTCTTGTTCAAATCGTTAAATGCTGCACATGAAATACTTAGTGCAGTATAATCCATATTAATAACCACTTAATAACCACCCTGAAATATCAACAAAAAACTGTTGTCCTGAATGATTGTACAAGCCACCCAGTTATTATCCGCAACGTAGAGTACTGTATATCCTATAAAATGCACAGCTGCACGTTTCTCCCCAGCCTGTAGATCAGATGAAAGAAGCTATCTTACTATTAACATCAAAGTCATCTCTTTAAAAATGACCTCCAAAGTGTAGATGAAAGTAGTAGTGAAATCAGAGTGTATTGAGTTGAGCGTATTCTTTTTTTTCTGCATTACAAAGCATTTACATTTTTGCATTAAAGATAAATCTCTTTGAAAAAGTGGATATGTTATATGGGAACCACACAATAACTTTCCAAATACTGTAGTTCATTTTTCTAAATGTTTTGAATTTGTAACAATGACAAATCAGAAGTATCTTCCACATCCTCAATTAGGAAGAAATGATTTGGATTCCCCTATAAGTTATCAACAACATAAAGTTTAGACAAATACGAGGCTAACTTTAACCCCATTTCACCAGGAAATAAGAGATTCAGTTATTAGCCTTCTGCTTTCACTCTTCCATTGGACGCTCTGAGTGGACCATCACAAAGAAGTACAATGACACAGTATGAAAATCTATGTTAGAGCTTGGGGAGCTGTCAACACTGGAATAGACTGTAGATTATGGTGATACTACATCTCCAGAACTGCCAGTCTGAAGCCAAATGCTTCAAAATGTTTTTAATTGTGTGACAGAGGTTTTGCACCAATATTACACATTGTTGAAGAAAGGCACAGTATAATCTTACTGATACTACATGTTTATTCCAACAAAATAGCAGCTCCCCAAACAATCCATAACTCTTCTGAATGGAACATCATCCCAACATTACTATACATTTTACACCAATAGTGTAAGAAATGTTATAGATGACGAATGATGATGGACTCTTCCATTCATGCATATTGAAGTGCAGTGTAACTTAATACAAATTGACAGTATCTGCAGGAATGACAGCAATGTCTTCACACTGTCTGTTGTGTAATAACTAGAGCTATTACATCAGTGTGCTCCTGCCATCAAAGCCTATAGTTGTCAGTAGTTGATCTCTCTGGGAGTCTTGAAGTGGTTGGTCAGGTAAAGTGTACTTCTACTACTTCTACATCGACTACCAAGTTAAAGGTGTTTTCTCATTTTAAACATCACACTGCTTAAGTGCGATGGTCCTTGTAAACAAAAGGGTGTGATTACTTTTTATGTTCATAACTGGGCTTTAAAATGTCCAAGAAAAGAGGAAAGTGGCAGGGGCTTTGATTTTAATGGCTGGTCCCTGGTCTGATTTACAGTTATCTGGACTGTACAGGGCTAGCCAGGGCCATGTCTACAGCTAGCATATAGGAAGATGCGTGTTCTTTGGAAACAGGATCTAACCCTGCTCACAGCTCAAAGACACCTGGACTCCTGAACGACTTACTGGGGTGGTATCAAAACTAAGTTGCCTGGTCATAGGGACTGAGTAAAGCTAGCTAGTTAACCTGGAGACCCACCAGTACCAGAGCCAGGGAAGAGAGAAATGGGGCTGACAGAGGCTCTCACTTCTAGTCCTTAGGAAACTTTGTTTACAAGCATTTCGCTACACTCGCAATAACATCTGCTAACCACGTGTATATGACCAATAAAATTTGATTCGATTTGACTACTGTGGCCATAGAACTGTGGCCACTTTCACAAAATGCTAAAGGTCAATCAGACATGGCTAAAGGTCAATCAGATTTGTGAACATGGTCCCTAGCTGTGTGTTGCCGCTTTCCATGTTGTCTGTTGTCTGTAGCTTGTGAGGTGTGGAAACACTGTTGCTTTTATGAATTTTGTCTTGCTGCTTTTTGTTCTATGTTGCTATGTCTGTATGCTATGTCTTGCGTGTCCTATGTTGCTATTGTCTATATCGTAATTGTTTTTAATAACCTGCCCAGGGACTGCGGTTGAAAATTAGCCGGCTGGCTAAAACCGGCACTTTTACTGAAACGTTGATTAATGTGCACTGTCCCTGTAAAAAAAAAAAAAAAACTCTACTCAGACCTAAGAACATATGTAGTTGGTTTGAAATGGGGTTGGGGTTCCAATTACATTTCAATTCAGGAGGTAAACTGAAATTCTGATTCCTATTCTAATTTTCCTTGAATGAATTTGAATTGAATTGACTGAGTCTGAGTACCTAAGACAATGACGGTGTGTTGTGTTGATGTCGCAAGAAAATATTTACTTACCTCTTCCTCAAAAATCTCCTCATCCTCCTCAAACTCCTCCTCGATTTCTTCATTCTCATCCATGATGATGCAGTTTTAGGGGTTTCTACCTCAAACACATAACATCATCAGGCATTTCAATTCTCAATGATCAATGATCCCAGTAAAATACGGTTGAAACTTTACAAGCACAATTCACAATCATCTAGTATCCATAATTTCAACGTAACAGTCAACATCAATGTAAAACTCTGTGTTGCAATACATTTCCTCTTTAGAATGAAAAAGCAGTACTAGTGTCCTCCATAGAGCAATGTGTCTTTACCAGAGGCTGAAGGACAACATTAACAGAGATATTTTAAGAACCTGCCTTGCAGTCTCTGGTGAACCCAAACCACCAACGTCAAAGACAGGATATGGACAGAACCTTCTAACAAAGTCATTCACACATAACATGCACACACAATGATGCCAAACAGTGCAACATGCCGTACCCAAGAAAGACTCCTGTAGTATTTCCAGAAACCTTACAGTAAAGGAAGCTGCTGACTTGCTGTCCACTAGGGTCCCAAACTGATATTCCAATTTGTGTTTTGTCCTAAAGCCTAGACAAGTAAACAAATAAGCGTCAGAATTAACATTCACTCTCAATGTGATCAACTCCAATTCCACACCAGATAAGATAAAGCTCAGGTACAGCTAAAACGTGGGATCACAGTTGTACTGGAATGCCTTTTGAAGGCCGGTAGAATTTGATGAGAGTTTGACACCTTAAACCCCCCTAGAGCAGTCCTGCGCCTCCTGACTGAAGGGTTGGGACAGCTGTTTGTCATGTAAGTTGATACCACAGTCTGATTGGCTGGCTTTGTTTAGCTAACAGAGCTCCAATGCCTTCTGAGGCTGCAGGTTAAATTTAGGATGGCTGTACTAACTACCCTTTTTTAGCACTCCATTCACGAAAGTACTTTTCCACCAAAAATGACTTGAAAACAGAAGCAGGAGAGGTTTGGAAAATGCAACAAACTCGTGATGTGTTTTAAAAAGGTGTCCCATTGTTGGCCTGTTGGTCTCTGGAAATCAACTGCTCCGAGACTGCTTTAACGAGGACACAGCCCGTTAACTGGGATTGTTCCTTCATTAACTATCTCTAAGCAATCCAAAGGCAGCAGGAGACAAAACTGTACAGAAGACAAAATAGTCCCAAACGATGGCAATGCTGGAGCGGTAAGATGAAAGGAAGGAATATGTTCAGTTTATTGATTCTTTTAGCTTACCAGTTTACTTTAGAGTTTAATTGTTTCCAAGCCGCCAAAGAGCCTCCCCAACTTCCCTCCACAGAAACGATGGGCGACAGCTCACAGCTGCAGCAGCACCGTGGTTATCATGTGGTCCAAACAACCAATCAGAGGCTGGCGCTCTCAGGTTTCAAAATCTAAATATACATAAGTGATCCCTCAAGAAAATAGCACCTGTTAAGTAAATTTATCTGAGTGCAATATACACTAAGTATACCAAATATTAGAAATACCTTCCTGATATTGAGTTGCACCTTACCCCCCTTCCTTTGCCCTCAGAACAGCCTTAATTCATCGGGGCATGGACTCTACAAGGTGTCGAAAGCATTCCACAGGGATATGTTGGCCCATGTTGACTCAAATGCTTCCCAAGAGTTGTATCAAGTTGGCTGGATGTCCTTCGGGTGGTGGACCATTCTTGATACACATGGGAAATTGTTGAGCGTGAAAAACCCAGCAGTGTTGCAGTTCTTGACAAAAAAGAACAGGCACCTACTACCATACACTGTTCAAAGGCAGTTCACTTTTTGTCTTGCCCATTCACCTTCTGAATGGCACACATACACAATCCATGTGGTCCCGTGTGGCTCAGTTTGTAGAGCTTGCAAAGCCAGGGTTGTGGTTTCGATTCCCACGCGGGACCATTACAAAACTGTATGCACTCACTACTGTAAATTCTGGATCAGAGCGTCTGTGAAATGACTAAAATGTTTCAATTTTCTCGAGGCTTAAAAATCCCTCCTTAACCTACAGTTGAAGTCGGAAGTTTACATGGTGGTTTTTCAACCAGTCCACAATTTTGTTGTTAACAAACAATCGTTTTGGCGAGTCAGTTAGGACATATACTTTGTCCATGACACAAGTCATTTTTCCAATGATTATTTACAGACAGATTATTTCACTTATAATTTACTGTATCACAACTCCAGTGGGTCAGACATTTACATACACTAAATAGACTGTGCCTTTAAACAGCTTGGAAAATTCCAGAAAATGATGTCATGGCTTTAGAAGCTTCTTTCTGATAGGCTAATTGACATAATTTGAGTCAATTGGAGGTGTACCTGTGGATGTATTTCAAGGCCTACCTTCAAACTCAGTGCCTCTTTGCTTGACATCATGGAAAAATCTAAAGAAATCAGCCAAGACCTCAGAAAAAGTGAAAACCTCCACAAGTCTGGTTCATCCTTGGGAACATTTTCAAAACGCCTGAAGGTACCATGTTCATCTGTACAAACAATAGCACGCAAGTATAAACACCTTGGGACCACACAGCCGCCATACCGCTCAGGAAGGAGACACGTTTTGTCTCCTAGAGATGAAAGTACTTTGGTGCGAAAAGTGCAAATCAATCCCAGAACAACAGCAAATCAATCCCAGAACAACAGCAAAGGACATTATGGAGCTGCTGAAGGAAACAGGTACAAAGTATCTATATCCACAGGAAAACGAGTCCTATATCGACATAACCTGAAAGGCCGCTCAGCAAGGAAGAAGCCACTGCTCCAAAACCGCCATAAAAAAGCCAGGCTAAGGTTTGCAACTGCACATGGGGACAAAGATCATACCTTTTGGAGAAATGTCCTCTGGTCTGATGAAACAAAAATAGAACTGTTTGGCCATAATGACCATCGTTATGTTTGGAGGAAAAAGGGGGAGGCTTGCAAGCCGAAGAACACTATCCCAACCGTGAAGCACGGGGGTGGCAGCATCCTGTTGTGGGGATGCTTTGCTGCTGGAGGGACAGGTGCACTTCACAAAATAGATGGCATCATGAGGAAGAAAATTATGTGGATATATTGAAGCAACATCTCAAGACATCAGTCAGGAAGTTGAAGTTTGGTCGCAAATGGGTCTTCCAAATGGATAATGACCCCAAGCATACTTCTAAAGTTGTGGCAAAATGGCTTAAGGACAACAAAGTCAAGGTATTGGAGTGGCCATCACAAAGCTCTGACCTCAATCCTATTGAAAATGTGTGGGCAGAATTGAAAAAGCTTTTGCGAGCAAGGAGGCCGGACTCAGTTACACCAGCTCTGTCAGGAGGAATGGGCCAAAATTTAGCCAACTTATTCTGGGAAGTTTGTGGAAGGCTACCCGAAACGTTTGCGGCGTATGTAAACTTCTGACCCACTGGGAATGTGATGAAAGAAATAAAAGCTTAAATAAATAATTATATCTACTATTACTCTGACATGTCACATTCTTAAAATAAAGTGGTGATCCTAACTGACCTAAGACAGGGAATTTTTACTAGGATTAAATGTCCGGAATTATGAAAAACTGAGTTTAAATGTATTTGGCTAAGGTGTATGTAAACTTCCAACTTCAACTGTATCTCCTCCCCTTTAACAAGTGACATCAATAAGGGATCATAGCATTCAACAAAGCAGCAAGGATTGTTTTAAGGTGGAGATATGATTCTTCTGTTGTAGTCATGCACAATGATCTTGGGGGGGTCATCAATCAACAAGATAATTATAAAAAAAACATGCTTATTTTATTTTACAATGCACACCATTTAAAACGGCCAAAATCCATTAACAACAGTATTCAGTAGGTAAGAGACAGACATTCAGTCAATACTAGGAATAGATTGTCCACCATCAATGTGTTATCCAGGCAGAAAAGAGAAATAGGCAAAATAACATTTAAATTCAGAGGAATAAAGAAATTGAATAATTTATCTGAGCAAACCAAATACCTTTCATTAAATACATTCAAACAATACTTTAGAACCATTTAAATATAATAAATTGAAAGGTTATACAGGACTATGGTACATGAAGGAACCAATCTACCCTTTTATACTGTTAGATTATTTATCTGGTCAATATGGCAGTGTATTATGTTTGCTGTTTGTAACAGTGAGTAATATGTGAAAATGTGATTGTATTATAAATTGTATTTTAATGTTTTAAAGACTCTTAGAATCCAAATGAGGACAACAAATCGAATCAATGTATGTCATAGAAAGAGCAGGTGTTCTTAATGTTTTGTATACACATTGTATTCAACTATGAGGAAGGGGTAAGAAGGGGCAGGGAGGGGAAAGAAAACAAGAGAAAACCCCAACTACCTGCCCCCCTAGGGGGTGATGGAAAGTGATCACGAATGCTGACTGGTTTGGGGGTGATGTCAGTGGGGACAGTGTGTTGCAGGTGGTTCCTTGAGTGGAAGTGGGCTCTGAGTCTGGGGTTGTATGTATCAAGCGTCTCAGAGCAGGAGTGCTGATTTAAGATCAGTTTTGCCTTTTTGATCATAATGAATGAATAGGATTATAACATGGACAGGGGGGACCTGATCCTAGATCAGCCCTCTGAGACGCTTGATACTGCCCTTGGAGAGACTGGTACTGTAGTTCAGGTGGGGGTACTGACTGTACTGACTGACTCTATGCAGGAGACTCTCTGATCAAGGCCCTGTGTTAAGTCTCCCTGGCCACGGGCTGTGTGGTGTCTGGAGCAGGGTCTACGCCATTATGAGCCACTGGATTTGAAGGAAAGGGAATCAAACCATTGACCTGCTGTCCCACCACCAACCCTAAATAAATATGCACCATAAAGAAGTAAATAGCAACTTAGTATGATACTGAGCTCCTGATGTGACTGTATGCTGCAGAAGACGTATGACAAGTTACTCATACCATACTTCTAGATTGAGCTCAGCCTGTGAGTTAAAGGTTAGATCAGGTACCAGTCAAGCTGGTATGACATTACCCTGTTATGGTTTGTGGTGTCAAACGATCTCCATTCTTCCAGCAGTTTCCCTCCCTTCAAGTTGCATCTCTGAAGTCTTGCATGTCTCCCTCTCCTAGTCTCTCTCTCCTAGTCGCTCCCCTCCTTTCCTTCAAGTAGTTGCTTTCTGAGATCTATATTCCAATAGTTTTAAAAATTAATTATTTCCTGAGATCTGTACTCAAATAGTTTTCAAAAGATGTCATTTTTGGGATCTGTATTCAAATAGCTGTTGTCACCTCCAAAGTAACTATCCTTTACACAAAGCATAGTTAAAACTATAGTTATCCCAGATGTGGTATCCAAGTTAAACCCACCACTGGTGTGCGTGGCCATATAGCTCTATTTTCTGACCATTGAACCTTTTCCAATCCAAGTGCCAATGCCGTTTATCAAACTCCAGGCAGTGCTATTGTCAGATGTCATAAAAATAGGTTTTTTTTGCCATGCACACCAGTGGTGGGTTTGGCGTTAAAAAACAGAAGCATAAGCAGAAACGTACCTCATACATGCAATAAAATATGGTGGTGCATCTTTGATGTTATGGGGCTATTTTGCTTCCACTGGTCCTGTGGCCCTTGTTAAGGTCAATGGCATCATGAACTTTACGAAGTACCAGGACATTTTAGCCAAAAACCTGGTAGAGAAAGGCTCAGTGTCGTTATCCTCGGTAGACTGCTGGAGTACTGAAAACAGGGCTGCCAATATTTTATTTATTACTTGTTAAACAAAATCTCTATCTCTGAGAAATTGTATTAAATATTTTTGATCATTCAATATAGCTCAGTGTTTTTATTATATATTTTAGTGTTTTTTTGCTTTATCAAGGATGCCAATAATTATGGACCCCACTGTAAATAAAAATTACAACAGTGGACTATTTTCAGCTAGTGGAAATACATGTACAGTGGGGGGAGGGGATGATGTTACAGTGATACAGCTTTCCCTGAGAAAATACAAAATATCCCTTCACCTAAGTTGGTATGGGCAACTGTATATAAGTTCATAGAAAAAGTGTTGTACACGTATTGTTACCTCAGTAGCATACATCTACCTTTCTGTTACCCCTCTTTCCATCCTATGGCTCTGCCTGCGACTCTGGCTGAGGTATGTGACCCACAGGAGAAGGGAGTCACAGGGCTTTGATTAACAGGCACAGCTGAGTTTTTCATCACCTCACACACATCTCTCTCTCGTCTGAAAGCAGTAGTCTCAGCACTGGTCTGTGATACACTGAATCAATGATGTCTAGCCCATGTTAGCAACGTCGCTGCAGTTTGTCAAGTCTATAAAAACAGAGCGACAGGTAAATTGGCCTTCATGGAGAAATAGGGCTAATATACAGATATGTCTTCATTGAGAAAGCTCATTACCTCAACATGTTGTACCCAGTCTATATTGTTGTAATTTATCTGCATTGGAGACACCTATGGCATCCTTTATCAGACTAAGTCAGTGCACCAGTGTTTCAGTGAAGTAGGAGTGTTTACAGTATCTTCACTATGGGCCAAGGTTAAATGTATATTAAAAAACAACCCATCTCTTTATGGTTTGTGAATGTATAAGGTTTGGGGATAGAATAGAATGCTTTATTATCCATTCTTTCAACAGAATTGGATAATTTTGCTGTTTTGGTTGGGGATTTGGAGGGGCTATCGATATGATTCTAGCAGACAGTAGAGGGATAAAAACTACCCAGGAGCGACACCAGGGGAGAAGCCAAATGATTCTGCTTAGTCACTGGAAAAAATGGCATGGTGGAGGACATAGAGGACAGTAGCAGCTGCACATTGATAGCTACAGCATTATGCCAATGGTACTGAGCTCTCAATAATCTCACCACTAACTCCTTGGATAACAATTGTCCCCATCAACGCTGAGGTAAGAGGATAGATGTGGCAATGATGGTGTCATAGGTCATCATGGCATGACTGTGCAAAGGATCCTGGGATGTTTACTATGGGTACGGGTAACTGACATGTAGGAGTCATATAGCCCATAAAGTTTGAACTATGACTATGGTTTGAATGCTTTCTGACTGAGGTCTTGTTTTCTTATACTGCGTGCGGAGTCATGCAAGTCATGATGGCATGTTTATATTTTACTATCTTTATAATGTATGTGGGATGAACATGATTGCATTTTTCATGTATCCTTCATTTACTCAGATTTTTCTCATTGAGATAAAAAAAAAAAACTATTTTGCAGCATGGGACACTTGGGATTTGGTACTCACCTTTCAGATCACATTATTCTTATGTTCATGGTGTTTGACACACACAATGACAGACTTCCTTGTTGAAGACAGGCCATCTACTCCACTCTGGACAGGTGACCAATGGAATGGTGTTTTACTACTGACTCACCAAGGCAATCATGGAGACAACAGACATTACCTATACTTGTAGGTTATTTGCTTACTGTCATTAATATTTGCTTAATATTGGTCATTTTACTCACGTTTGATGACCAATGACTGACAAACGTCAGTTCTGAAATAAATACATCAGGCTATACCAACTAAAACTAATCTCATTGTAAAACTGAACGAGCGTAAATAAAGGGTGATAAAATACTTAGGCTCCTATACAAATATCAACTCTGACTGAAGTGGTGTTCTGGGATATAAATGACTTACTCTGTCTATAGGAATATTGAAATCTGATCCATTGCGAAAGGACAACCTGGCCCAGTATTTAGGGCCGTCTCACTATGTACAACAACACTATGGGAGCGCTGGAGATGCTCACCTCAACCCTGCCTGACTGCTCACCCTTTCTATCTGAAGCAAGGCAAGTGATTTCCCACATTTGGGATAATAAAAGGATACTTTGACTTTGGTCTACTCTCTCCTCATCCCGTCCCTGGCTGTCCTACAGACTTCTACATGGACTGTCCAGTGTCACTCCCTCACTGTTCCCGTCTGTCCGTCAGTCAGTGGCCATTCTCTGAAAGAATGTTGAACATGAGTCCAATGGTCCACAGCAGAACATACTGCTCCCAGAGGTTGGTTGAAGAATATCAATACATTAAAAAAAACACAATCACAAGGTCACATGAAGACAAACCACTGTTTAGAAACCACAAAGAGAAATATTACTTACCTGCAAAATAAAAACACATTTATGACATATGTAAAGCACCCAAAACTTAAAAACACAATTTTTATTCACTGTATTTCATATGAGCTGAGGGAGTTGGGTTTCTCCCTTGTTTTCTTTGATTCAGTGTCTTCAGCCGCCATCATGTGAGGATTCAGACACAGCAGGCACAAGGTAATGTAATGTCATTCCAAATAACATACACATATATATATATATATATGTATATATACACATACATATAAAGTAATATATATACATACATATACAGTATATACACACACACATATATACATATATATACACACACACATACATATATACAGTATATATACACATACATTTACAGTATATATACACATACATATACAGTATATATACATATGTATATACAGTATATATATACACACACACACACACACACGTATATATATGTATATACTGTATATGTATGTACATACAGATACGGTGGGGCAAAAAAGTATTTAGTCAGCCACCAATTGTGCAAGTTCTCCCACTTAAAAAGATGAGGCCTGCAATTTTCATCATAGGTACACTTCAACTATGACAGATAAAATGAGGGAAAGAAATCCAGAAAATCACATTGTAGGATTTATTTGCAAATGGAAGTGGAAAATAAGTATTTGGTCACCTACAAACAAGCAAGATTTCTGGCTCTCACAGACCTGTAACTTCTTCTTTAAGAGGCTCCTCTGTCCTCCACTCGTTACCTGTATTAATGGCACCTGTTTGAACTTGTTATCAGTATAAAAGACACCTGTCCACAACCTCAAACAGTCACACTCCAAACTCCACTATGGCCAAGACCAAAGAGCTGTCAAAAGACACCAGAAACAAAATTGTAGACCTGCACCAGGCTGGGAAGACTGAATCTGCAATAGGTAAGCAGCTTGGTTTGAAGAAATCAACTGTGGGAGCAATTATTAGGAAATGGAAGACATACAAGACCACTAATAATCTCCCTCGATCTGGGGCTCCACGCAAGATCTCACCCCGTGGGGTCAAAATGATCACAAGAACGGTGAGCAAAAATCCCAGAACCACACGGGGGGACCTAGGAATGACCTGCAGAGAGCTGGGACCAAAGTAACAAAGCCTACCATCAGTAACACACTACGCCGCCAGGGACTCAAATCCTGCAGTGCCAGACGTGTCCCCCTGCTTAAGCCAGTACATGTCCAGGCCCGTCTGAAGTTTGCTAGAGAGCATTTGGATGATCCAGAAGAAGATTGGGAGAATGTCATATGGTCAGATGAAACCAAAATATAACTTTTTGGTAAAAACTCAACTCGTTGTGTTTGGAGGACAAAGAATGCTGAGTTGCATCCAAAGAACACCATACCTACTGTGAAGCATGGGGGTGAAAACATCATGCTTTGGGGCTGTTTTTCTGCAAAGGGACCAGGACGACTGATCCGTGTAAAGGAAAGAATGGGGCCATGTATCGTGAGATTTTGAGTGAAAACCTCCTTCCATCAGCAAGGGCATTGAAGATGAAACGTGGCTAGGTCTTTCAGCATGACAATGATCCCAAACACACCGCCCGGGCAACGAAGGAGTGGCTTTGTAAGAAGCATTTCAAGGTCCTGGAGTGGCCTAGCCAGTCTCCAGATCTCAACCCCATAGAAAATCTTTGGAGGGAGTTGAAAGTCCGTGTTGCCCAGCAACAGCTCCAAAACATCACTGCTCTAGAGGAGATCTGCATGGAGGAATGGGACAAAATACCAGCAACAGTGTGTGAAAACCTTGTGAAGACTCACAGAAAACATTTGACCTTTGTCATTGCCAACAAAGGGTATATAACAAAGTATTGAGATAAACTTTTGTTATTGACCAAATACTTATTTTCCACCATAATTTGCAAATAAATTCATAAAAAAATCATACAGTGATTTTCTGGATTTTTCTTCTCATTTTGTCTGTCATAGTTGAAGTACCTATGATGAAAATTACAGACCTCTCATCTTTTTAAGTGGGAGAACTTTCACAATTGGTGGCTGACTAAATACTTTTTTTGCCCCACTGTATATATATATATATATATATATATACAGTATACACACACACACACACACACACACACACACACACACATGAACTCAGCAAAAAAAGAAACATCCCCTTTTCAGGACCCTGTCTTTCAAAGATAATTTGTAAAAATCCAAATAACTTCACAGATCTTCATTGTAAAGGGTTTAAACACTGTTTCCCATGCTTGTTCAATGAGCCATAAACAATTAATGAACATGCACCTGTGAAACAGTCATTAAGACACTAACAGCTTACAGATGGTAGGCAATTAAGGTCACAGTTATGAAAACGTAGGACACTAAAGAGGCCTTTTTACTGACTCTGAAAAACAACAAAAGAAAGATGCCCAGGATCCCTGCTCATCTGCGTGAACGTGCCTTAGGCATGCTGCAAGGAGGCATGAGGACTGCAAATGTGGCCAGGGAAATAAATTGCAATGTCCATACTGTGAGACGCCTAAGACAGCTGATCATCCTCGCAGTGGCAGACCACGTGTAACAACACGTGCACAGGATCGGTACATCCGAACATCACACCTGCGGGGCAGGTACAGGATGGCAACAACAACTGCTCGAGTTACACCAGGAACGCACAATCCCTCTCCATCAGTGCTCAGACTGTCGGCAATAGGCAGAGAGAGGCTGGACTGAGGACTTGTAGGCCTGTTGTAAGGCAGGTCCTCACCAGACATCACCGGCAACAACGTCACCTATGGGCACAAACCCACCGTCGCTGGACCAGACAGGACTGGCAAAAAGTGCTCTTTACTGACGAGTCGCGGTTTTGTCTCACCTGGGGCGATGGTCGGATTCACGTTTATCGTCAAAGGAATGAGCGTTACACCGAGGCCTGTACTCTGGAGCGGGATCGATTTGGAGGTGGAGGGTCCGTCATGGTCTGGGGTGGTGTGTCACAGCATAATCGGACTGAGCTTGTTGTCATTGCAGGCAATCTCAACGCTGTGTGTTACAGGGAAGACATCCTCCTACCTCATGTGGTACCCTTCCTGCAGGCTCATCCTGACATGACTCTCCAGCATGACAATTCCACCAGCCATACTGCTTGTTCTGTACGTGATTTCCTGCAAGACAGGAATGTCAGTGTTCTGCCATGGCCAGTGAAGAGCCAGGATCTCAATCCCATTGAGCATGTCTGGGACCTGTTGGATCGGAGGGTGAGGGCTAGGGCCATTCCTCCCAGAAATGTCCGGGAACTTGCAAGTGCCTTGGTGGAAGAGTGGGGTGACATCTCACAGTAAGAACTAACACATCTGGTGCAGTTCATGAGGAGGAGATGCACTGCAGTACCTAATGCAGCTGGTGGCCACACCAGATACTGACTGTTACTTTTGATTTTGACCCCCCCTTTGTTCAGACACACATTATTCCATTTATGTTAGTCACGTCTGTGGAACTTGTTCAGTTTATGTCTCAGTTGTTGAATCTTGTTATGTTCATACAAATATTTACACATGTTAAGTTTGCTGAAAATAAATGCAGTTGACAGTGAGAGAACGTTTCTTTTTTTGCTGATATATATATCCCATTTGGGATGCAGATGTAATGTAAATACTGTACACACAGGGCAATACCACCACCTCAGGCCGTCCGACAATACTGCAACAAGGCCACTCTGGGCAGGCAAGCCCACTCACACACAACTAAAGACGACTCCTGTTAAATCTGAGCTGTCCCAAGCATTCCTTTTTCTTATAGTATGAAAACCAAGCGTGCAGATTCAGAAATTAAATAGAGTATTTTGTTTAGTTTTTCTTTCCAGAATGGATCCTGAAATGGTAGAGTGGTACAGTTCTGGTTGTTCACAGTTCTCAGTCAGAGCAGATCAGTGTTCTGTAGAAATAAATAAACACGCAGCAGAAAAACAACATCCTGGCCGGTAGGGAGTCTGGCCAACCGGGTCAAGTCAGTCTCATGGAGAGGAAAAGAGCCGCCTGTAAACCACCCAATCCCTCAGGACTGAAGGTGTAGAGAGAAGAAAGGAACATCACACTGTTGTTGTTGATCAGCGTCAAAGGTCATCTAACCCGCAGTCGTGACATCATCCACTCCAGGCCCTGGCACAACCTAAAAGGTAGGGAGACAGGATGGAGAGATATAATGTCATTTTCAGCATATAAAAAAAGTGGGAATAAGACAAATGCTAGTTTAAATGTAAGCGACCCTCCAAGGAGGAAAGACCATAGCTTGCCGGTCCCTGGTACTAATAAAAGCTGAGCAACAGTGCCCTACTGTATGAATGTTGGACCAGGTCTCTTGCAAAATAACTTTAATCCCAACGTTAAATGAAAATGTTTCACTTACCCCTCTCCAGTGAGGGCGCAGCAGGCTTGGATGTGCCACTGGTGGTCTTTGACTGAGGTGAGCTGCAGGCTCTGGGAGATCTCAGCCACAGACATACAGCCTTTCACATCCTGTTTGTTAGCAAAAATCAGCAGGCCCGCCTTCTTCAGGTCCTGAAGAGAGGTTGAGGGTGGATGACAAGATGACGCCGATAGACATGGTCACTTTATTCCCAGCTCCTAAGCAACTTTGTTTCAAGCATTTCACTACAACCGCAATAACATCTGCTAAATATGTGTATGCAACCAGTAAAATTTGATTTGAGTTTGGGTTCTAAGACAATTAAGGAGTAAATACAAGGAGGGAGGATGAGGAGAATGAAATTGAGAGGTACCCATATGCTCATAGATCATCATAGAACATAGGCAGCTTCCATGTTTGCTAGGCTGAGGGTAGTATCACAGATTGAACAATGAGACAGATATTTCACTGGACGTATAAATGTGAAGCATCCGCTTGGCGTTTCCACTCAATACCAAATATGGTAGTGAGAGGAAGCCCAGCGGCCGGCAATAGAAGAACGAGATTTTGGCCGACATTCTGCACATTTTCGGTTCCCAAAACTAGAGTCTGTTTCAAACAGTGGCAAAATTTTGTAGACTTTAGCCTTTGCCAAAGTTCTAAAAAATTGCGTTGATAAGAAAGAGTGCAAAGGTGAATTGAGTTGTTGCACACGCACACTTCACAGAGTAGGTGTTCCCTAACGGAAATAGGCAAATGTTTGCAAGAACACGCCAATAGGATCTCGCTAGCTCGTGCTTGGCTCTGCCCTCCTCCTTGCTTGTTCTGCCCACTATGACAAATTTGTTCCCATCTTAGTTATAAAACTCATTCTACGTTGACACAAATATTGTGTGCAGTGTGCACTATAAAACATGGCCAAGAACACCAAAACTCACTTCATGTGCAAGCATTCTGTAGAGCTCCTCTTTGGTGACAGAGATTCTCTCTCTGTCTGTGCTGTCCACCACTACGATCACAAACTGGAGAGAAAGATAGGGAGAGAGACATAAGAAAGGATATTAAAAAGACAGTCGTAACACTGTACATTAAGTTACTCTTATATCTAAGTAATAACACAAGCAACATTGTATTAATCCTTTAATATTTTGGAATTTACATTGTAATTACACAGCAATATTGTTGAGCAGTTTTTGTTACATGTTACCAGACAGCCTAGTTTAATTCAAGACACACACAAGTTAACAGTTCAACAAACAACTGACATACAGCCACAGTACGTGGTCTGACCTCTGTGTTAGTGTAGTACGTGTTCCAGGAGGATCTCAGTGACTCCTGTCCTCCGATGTCCCACATCAGGAAGTGCGTGTTGTTCACCACTATCTCCTCCACGTTGCTGCCTATTGTAGGAGACGTGTGGACCACCTCATTCATAGAACTGCAAACACAAGCACAGGAGTTTCTCAATATCAATGCAAAACAACAATCAAGTCAGTAAAAATGTTGGTAGGCATGAAAACAATGTGGTTGTCAACAGGTCATTTTGTAAATCTATTCCCTATTGGATCACATTCTTCCATAAGTGGGTTAACCAAAAAGTATTTAAGCTAAGGTCACTTTCTCATTTAGCAGAAAAAAACGTATGAAGTCCTAATCTCCCCCTAGTTGTGAGAAGAAATGAGTCTACTGTTGTTGTACCACTGTTTTCCCTTCTTCAGACCTCACTCTCATCCCCCTATCTTTATCCCCTAACAGCAGGCAAAAAACTTACAACTGGTAAAGTATGGTGGTCTTCCCCGCATTGTCCAGGCCCACAATAATAACCTTGTGCTCTGAAAGAAAAAGAGTAAGAAGAAATAAGTCTTAAAAACACGTACAAATAATCACAAGACACTAGGCAATAAACTTCTAAAATAAGTCTGACTTCAATGCACTGTGGCTGACCTACACACCCAATAGGGAGCAGCACCATTCTTCATTTTCTTCTAAAACACTGTTGATATTGTTCAAACAAAGGACCTCAGATCTCCAAAGCACAGCCATGAATTAAACAATCCATTCTGTTTTGGAGCAGACTTCGAGACTTGACAGTGAAAAACTACCATGTTTTACACATTTTCACACTGCTCTCTCACTCAGACTTAGCAGTGCCAGAGAAGAGGGGGGAACACGCACAGTTAGGCCTACATTAGGGTGAGCTTGCTTGCTCAAGCTGAAAGCAGCAGCTGTTGGGAATGGTTGGACGGATACTGAGCCACCACCTGGTCATCCAAGCAAAGTCAAAGCCTTCTGGACTCAAACATGCAGCTCCATGTAAACACTGTCGCCTGTACGTAACCACATTGTGACTGGAATTTGAGAAATGCACAGTATTAGCAGAGAAGAACCAACCAGATATGGGCATAGGCCAGGTTGAGCAAAATTATTACTAACAAAGCTGAACAAATAGCCTAACCACTCCCCTTTTGAAAGCTGCAGACAGGAGTATAGTGTGTTTGGATTGGATCTAGGGCTGGGCCTACTCAATACTCTCCTTCTCACATCACTCCCATCTCCCTTACTCGTGCCCATATGATCAACTTATGTAGACAAATCATGTGATTGACAAGGAAATGTTGGTTGAGCAGGACGGAAATTACAGAAGTGAATCTTTTGTCTTTAAAACCCCAGAAAAACAGAACTGAGAGGGAGCCTCAAGAACATCTAGAGCCTTGTTAGTTTCTGGGCCATAAGGCTCAAGAGGGGAGAGAGTCAGTTTACAGCTCTACATGTTTTCTGACATGCCTTCAGGACCATCCACCATGCTTAGTCTTAAGGCACTGGGGCTCACATATAGTTGGACTGATCCAGTACTGCAGATAAGAAAGTAGCCTACACTCTGCCAACACTGCTCCTAGGTCATTATCACCAGCTTCTCCGTATGTCCTCTGGCTATAAGGAGAAGAAGTTCATAGCCAAATTGTATGTGCTCCTATGAACTTCACATGTTGGTGCTTATATAGATATATATACACATACATGCATACACACACACACACACACACACACACACACACACACACTTTTCTCAACAATGACCTTTACCAACATTTATATTTCATTTTGCAGAAATGATTTGCATTCTGTAAGATGAACCCTTACACTCAGTGGGAACTGACCTATATAGATAGGGCTAGATTGAAATGTTTCTACAGAATAAATATGGAAGGCATATGCATAACCATGGTAGCAATCAAAAGGGAACAGTTAGGAAATAATGGGAAAATTATTAGATTAAAAGGTGAGAACAACAGTTCACCTGACAAGACTGAATCCAAACATTACACTTGATTTTATGAGCATTTTACATTTACTGTTCTTTTCTCTGCATTTGTTGATCTGAAAATACTCTGGATACATTCAGTAACATGATAAGAATATTCTTGGGAATTTTGTGGAACGTAAAGCATAAGACAACAAATAAATGACAAGGACTTGAGTGAGAGGTGCATAGTTCCTAAGTCATTTCAATGCACTTATGACTGAAAGAGTCTTCAACTAGTTCTCCTAGCTGTGTTGAGGAATTAGAGCAAGCACACTTTTGTTTGGAACTCAACCTTGCCATCACACAATTACTGTTGTTGTTTAGACAATCGAAAAACGGCCCATTGTAAATCGAAATCTGGGTCAGGTGGGCATTATTTGAAAGCTTGTTCTATTGCAAACACGACTAGGTAAATTAATACGATCTTACAGTGTTAGGATTTCACAAGGCAATTCAGAGAAGCAGACTATAATTTTGGTGCGCACAGAATAGAGTCATGAATGCATTCAGATGTGTGATCCACGGCAAATAGTCTTGACAACACAACAACAACCAAACTCATTCTGTTCATGGAAACCCAGGGTATAACGCCATGTCATTTTGTAACTGTACACCAAACATAGTGATCAGAAAGGTTGACACCATACACTGAGTGTACAAACTCAGGGGTGCAACTCAATATTAGGAATGTGTTAATGTTTGAGAGTTTTGTACACTCAGTATATTACAGTACATGCATTTTATGATATGGAAATGTGAAGTGCACACTTGGACAACGAAACACTTGCAAAAGTGGCCCAATTAACGGGATGGGGAGCAACTTCTTGTTGCCCGTGGTGCTCAAGTTCAGAACGGCTGTCAGTCATAACCGATACAGCGGTGTGAAGTGGAGACCCTGAGCTCATGTATAACATGTTAGTGGACAGCTACTGTCTGCATTCCGATTTAGGCACATATGTCTCCAAATCTGCCATTTTCAACCCATATACGAGTACAAGTGTTTTAGTAGGGCTGGGAATTACCAGGGACCTCACGATACGATATCAAGATACTTAGGTGCCAATACGATATTGCGATTCTACATGTACTGCATTTCGATACTGTGATTTTATTGTGATTCAATGTTCCTAACATATTGCTCACAATATGTTTGCTGCAGAGGGACAAAAGAGAACCATGACAAAACGAGTTTTGATCAGTCAGGAAAATAAGTGCTGAAAACAAATGGGCTCCCTATTTAAAAAGAAGATGGCTCTACAAGCTATAAAGGATAAATACTGGAGTTTTGGTGCAGTTACAGCAAACTAGCTCAAAAACTAAACATTGCAGTATTGTCAAAATGATACATATGAAAGCTGGTAGTTCCTTTTAACACGAGTCTTCAATATTCCCAATGAAGAAGTTTTAGGTTGTAATTATTATAGGCATTTTTCAGGGGCAGAAAGACAGATTTTTACCTCGTCAGCTCAGGGATTTGATCTTGCAACCTTTCGGTTACTAGTCCAACACTCTAACCACTAGGCTACCTGCCACTGTATCACAATTTCAGTGGGTCAGAAGTTTACATACACTAAGTTGACTGTGCCTTTAAACAGCTTGGAACATTCCAGAAAATGATGTAATGGCTTTAGAAGTTTCTAATAGGCTAATTGACATAATTTGAGTCAATTGGAGGTGTACCTGTGGATGTATTTCAAGACAGGGTAGCCTAGTGGTTAGAGCATTGGACTAGTAACCGGAAGGTTGCAAGTTCAAACCCCCTGCTGACAAGGTACAAATCTGTCGTTCTGCCCCTGAACAGGCCGTCATTGAAAATAAGAATTTGTTCTTAACTGACTTGCCTAGTTAAATAAAGGTTTAAAAAAAAAAATAACTCAATGCCTCTTTGCTTGACATCATGGGAAAATCAAAAGACCTCCACAAGCCTGGTTCATCCTTGGGAGCAATTTCCAAACGCCTGAAGGTACCACGTTCATCTGTACAAACAATAGGACGCAAGTGTAAACACCTTCTGCCCAAGCAGCCGTCAAACCGCTCAGGAAGGAGACACGTTCTGTCTCCTAGAGATGAACGTACTTTGGTACGAAAAGTGCAAATCAATCCCAGAACAACAGCAAAGGACCTTGTGAAGATGCTGCCGGAAACAGGTACAAAAGTATTTATATCCACAGGGAAACGAGTCCTATATCGACATAACCTGAAAGTCCGCTCAGCAAGGAAGAAGCCACTGCTCCAAAACCGCCATAAAAAAAGCCAGACTACGGACTACACATGGGGACAAATATCGTACTTTTGGAGAAATGTCCTCTGGTCTGAAGAAACAAAAATAGAACTGTTTGGCCATAATGACCATCGTTATGTTCGGAGGAAAAGCGAAAGAAAGAACACCATCCCAACCGTGAAGCACAGAGGTGGCAGCATCATGTTGTGGGGGTGCTTTGCTGCTGGAGGGACTGGTGCTCTTCACAAAATAGATGGCTTCATGAGGGAGGAAAAAACTCAGTTCCGACTTCAACTGTACCTTGACACAGCACTCAACACCTACTTGAACTACTCTGGACTGTCTTCAAAGTCTGTCAGTCAGTGGAGTACTTTACTTTCATTACAACTGAACAACTACTTTGGTACTTTAAGGAAAGGGAAATTCCTATTTTTGCTCTCAGAAACAACTGTATATTCCTAGTTAGAGATGATGACACAATAGTAGTATGGGAAGCCAACTTCCCATGGGGGTGGTCTTATCGATGCCATTATGTAGATACTTGTTCTGGTGAGCGTTATTTTTTGCCATTAGGTAATGCAGATACCAACTTGTTTTGAACCTGATACAAATCTTACTATGTGAACTTTTTTTGCAGCCACTGCAAAAAATGCAGATTGCACAGAGCACACAGCTGCGTCACCGGAGTTTGAGCTCACCACCAGTTAGTCTTGTGTAAGCAAATGCATAAGATCTTTTCTCAGTTGCAAAGGTCGCTCAGGTGCTTTAGGCTGTGTGAGCAGTTAAAATATATGCATACTGTTCCATTCACACTCTACTACCGTCCCTATTTACTGTAAATAGCCATTGTAACTGGTGCTGTGCTAGTGTATTGTATTTGTCCTTCACCTTGTGAATGAACTGCCATTGTTCCATTTAAACCCCCACAGTGAGATGAGTATTTGAAATTACTGTTTGACGTACTACTGACGCCGCAGCACAAATGGAACGCCTCGCACCCCATGGGCTTTATGACATGTGGGACACCGTTGCTGGTAGAAGACTACCAATCAAAGCCTTCCTCAGACACAGGACATATCCAATTACAATAGACCTATGTGAGAGGACAAGGTCTTTATATTACAAAATAAAGACATGGTGAGAGGAGATTCCAATGAAACTAGCCTGTTTTTATAAGACAATTCAGCTACAGTATCGCTCTGACTGAACCAATATGGAGCCACTCAGAAATGTGTCACGTACATTTTAAATGAGACCAGAAAATACAGTGTACAATGCTAGGCTACATATGCAAAAAACTTTCATGTAGAGCAGATATGAAAGGTGCTGTAAGCCTCTAACAATAGTTTGTCAGTGAAGAAGCTGGGTAAAAAGTTGACAAAACAGATAATTTCCATTTTCAGCAGCGTTGAAAACATAAAAAGCATTTCGTTAGAGGCTAGCTGTCCAGCCAGGGACAACTGTAGCTTTGTTGTAAACTCCTTATGTAATTGCCATACCATACATGTTTGGCTTGACAATGACAGAAATGGAGTTAACAAAAACACTAGCATATCAAGCATATCTGGAACCAGGCTAGGACAACAGACAGGAGTCGTCATCATTCAGAATGAGTCATTCCTTCATTTTCATCCTTGGGTAAACACATTCTGATGTGGCAGTAAACACGTTTCCATCCAGTTTTTATTACGGCTGGGAATAGCCAGGGACCTCACAATACGATATTATCATGATACATACGTGCAGATACAATATGTCTTGCGATTCTCGATATTCTATGTATTGCTATTTGATACTGTGATTTTATTGTGATTCAATGGTTGAAGCATATTGCTCACAGTGCCTTCTGCAGAGCGACAAGAGAGCCATGAGAAAACTAGTTTTGATCAGTCATGGAAATAAAAGTGCTAAAAACAAATTGGCTCCCTATTTAAAAATAAGATGGAAATCAAGCTATGAGGGGGAAAAAAACGAGTTTTGGTGCAGGTACAGCCAACTAGCGCAAAAATAATATTGCTATATTGTCAAAACGATACGAAACGAAATAATATCACAATATGTTTTCACCCCCATCACTAGTTTGTATGCGAGTAAAGTCATGGCATATGAAAAAAATATTTTTTAAACACGACAAGTGTGAAGGAAACAGGAAATGTCGGTATAATTTAAAATGTCGACAGACAATTTGTTCTTTCGACAGAAAATGTATTATGCAACAAATTGCGGTGGAAACGATTTATTGTGTGACTGTTGATAGAATAACCTTCATGTCGAGGTAAATTTGCAGTCACGTGATGCTATATTTATTATGGATCCCCATTAGGTGCAAGGCAGCAGCTACTCTTCCTGAGGTCCAGCTAAATCAAGGCAGTTATATAGTCCAGGGTGGTAAAAGTGCATGGTGATGAGCTTGATGCTACTTTCCAATAAAATCGAGGGTCTTAATTTGTAAACTAGTTACACGATGATCGGTGCTAAACTGTCAATTAAGAAATCAAAATAATCTTGATTTTATCCATCTCAACATAATCTTACCTGTCGAGTGTCTACTTTATCCGTGAACAGTTGTCTGGAGAGCATGCACGAAAACCAGATTGGGCAAATGTGCCAATTATCGAAACAGTTTGTGTGACAAAACTATGGAAAATGGAATGGAGACACTTGACACTGTTTTGTTATTCGTTACATGAACATTTAAGCGCAACAATTGTTTATGTGCACTATGTCATAACGCACAGACTTGTATCCGCAAAGTCAGTCTGATGGAAACACCTCTGGTGTGGAAAGGCACATATTTTAATGCCGGTTTTATAATATTTGCACGAAAATCTGTCGCAAATTGGATGGAAACCAAGCTACTGACTGCATGCGAGTGAACCACTTTAGTTACGATATCCGTGATTGTTTATGTATTTGGCCTTTTATTTGACTAGGCAAACAAGTCTTTACCGCAGTCAGTGATCCCCTGAGAATAGATAGGCCTACAACATAAAACCGAACGGTCCAGAGAGAACTTTCCATAGAAATACTCTGCTGCCCTCGGCGCTCATGTTACAGGGGTTCGCACTGATCTGATTACATATTGAGTAAGCTCAGGATTGAGCGGGGAGGAATTGGTTACATTTTCAACTAATTCAGACAAATGCACAGTGCACTAAAGACGACAACAGCACAGTTTTAGTCTACAATCTGTGAGGGGAACGGGACAAATGTAGCTGGGCTCGTGCTCAAATTTGAAACTTGAAGTTCCATTTTACTCTCCAGTGATCCTGAATTTACCTACCTGATAATATAACTCTCATTAATATACCTCTCATTAAAGTTCAATATGGACACAACACCTAGATAACATAAACACCCACCAAAAGAGTACTGTATTTTATGGGATCTACTAGTACACTTCCCATGGAAAAGAAAAACTCAGGAGCTTATGCTTCCCTAGAGGAAGAAAATGTGCAACATTATATACATTGTACTGTAGTGCCTGTTCCTCTGTTTACTAAGCCAAACCGGAGTCGGTCTACTCTAAACAATGACAATGTAACATTAGCTAGCAATGTTAGGCCTTGAAAATCAGAATAGCTAAGGACATAACGTTAACTAAATCTGTCGTTCTGCCCCTGAACAAGGCAGTTAACCCACTGTTCCCAGGTCGTCATTGTAAATAAGAATATGTTCTTAATGGACTTGACGAGTTAAAGGTTAAAATAAAATAGTACAGCACAGGCCCTCTGAGCACTGCAGTGTTGACGATAGCTAGCTAGCTATGAGATATATCATTCAACTAACGTTACCTAACTAATGTATGTATTACTGTAAATTACAGCAAAATAGTTATAGGTAGCTACAGAAACTGGGTAAAGAAAATGCAGCTTTACGTTAGACTGATATAGGCCCGGTAAAAACTAAAGCTATGATACATTAGCAAGTAAACTAACGTAGCTAGCTAACGTAACCAGTGGACCAGGCTTGGCTGTGTTGGCTAACAGCTGGACTAGCCAGCTAACTTATCCATTGAACTTCACACTCGACGTTAACGATATATTTACCTTGATGATTGAAAAGCCTCCATAGCTTGGTGAAAAGTATTCCCATGGCTGTTGCGGAGCCTTTGGACAACTACCAGTAGCTACGGCCAATTAATTTAGCTAGGCTATAGCGAATTCCTGAAGATGTTGCTAATGCGCTAGCCAGGCAATGCTGCTGTCAGTATCACACTTGGCAATATTTGACGGTGAAAAATAAACCAGTAATGTCAACGCTTCTTGACAACGTTTTCATCTTTGTACGAAGGCCTTTATGGTCGACATAGAATTACAGGACGCGGTTTACACTTTATTTCTAGATAATACAATGATAACTGGCTTGCTTGGTCCGCTGGATTGCGGTCGTCAACACTGACGCACGCCTACTCTAAACTGCACTCTCTCCACAGTCGGTCCAGTGAGGATGGATTCCAGAGAGAATCAGAAAATTATTACCCACAGTAGCACTGCATCAATAGGCACTTTAAGTCATATTTTGAAGTGAGGCAATTGCAAGCATTCACAAAATGCCACATATTTGATAAGACAGTGTCTTCAGTTTAGTCCATGCAGGGAACCTGTGGGACAAACAAACATAAATTGCACAACAAAGGAAGGACAGTAAATGATCACAATGAATAAATCATGATTCACTGTAATTCGGTGAGTATCCACTGGATGTACACTGCTTTGTGTTCTGTTTTAGTGAAGAGGAAATTCTTTTTTTGATAAGAAGGGCCAACTCAATGGCCTACATCTTCAGATAACACATCTGTCCTAAGAAGGGAGGCAATGAAGAAAATAGTTCCTTATAACAGAGCTCGGAATTTATTTAACAAAATAAGTTATTTTTTTATGCAGCTAGAGTTGGTTCTCATTATACATCAATGTTCCATAAAACATATTTCTCTTTCTTCTTGATGAATTAAAGTGTTGTATTAGTCATGCAGTTATGCATTTCCCTTTTGAATGTCATCTTTCACAAAAATAACAATAACACAATAACATAATCATTGAACTGCAATGAAGCCGCTAAGTAGCCGAGGAAGGAAAAGCATCAGCATGCAGCACTGTACACATTTGCATAGTAAATTATATTTTTTCTCTAGATTAGTTTGTCTTCTTTGTTTTTCTCTTTACGAGCATGCCTTTATAGAATACAGCATAAACAGAAATCAAGCTGTCTTGGCAATAGAAGAAGGCATTCAAAGATGAAGAAGAAATAATAATGATGCACACCCAGAATTGGTGCACAACACACAACTCATAGTATATAGAGAGACATTATCTGACATAAACTTCTAGCCACCACCTCCCCAGTCTATACCCTTCACACTCTCTACACAACTTAACTTTTATAATTGGCTAACCATATAGACCTTAAAAACTCCTAACTAAAATGCTACAGTTTGAGGATATGTATATGATTAGGAGAGTAACCACTCCATTGCTACAGTGCTAAAAAAGAACGGAAGTATGAATAGAGAAAGAAGTTTAACACAAGGCCTGGGTTAAGCAATAAGGCTGTAATTTGTGTTATGATACGCAAATTCTTGGGATAGTAAAATTGTCCTTTAAAAAAACTACATAATTTTGTTTTCACGGCCAGTACATGGAAGACTTTTAAATGGGGCATTAATATAGAATAGCCGATGGTTGGAAAGCAAATAATACTGACCAAGTGTTTGATGTCAGAATCACAAACCTTTCTGACAAAATAACATTAACTTCACAGCAGACTGAAGCCTTCTCTTCCTCTTATGTGTTGACTAATTTAATTGTTGAAATGTGAGTACCATAAATAACAGTCACTTACTCAACTACAGTGTCCTACTGGTTTTTCAATAGCAACAACACATACATAACAGGATCATTATTCCATGGCATACTGTATATTGACAAAAAGACATGATGGCATTGATAATTCTAAACCAATGAAACTTTGCTGAATGGACAGCAGGTATTTCTTACTGGCCAAACAGGACTTTCTTTGAATATATTACACTTGAATTAAGAAGACTGTTAAAAAGAGAAGAAAATATGATGCAAATGAAATCACTATCAGAGGCTGCTTGTACAGAACATGGGATGTGGTAAACCAATCAGATGATCAATATTCCCCTGATTGGAAGTATAACCATCTTCAATGAGCCTATCCTCTGAAACCCATTTGAACAATTGAAACTAAGCACACATGGGCATATTGCCCTTCTCAACATTGGATGCCTAGTCTTGAGATCTACTAACTTGAATTTGGCTATTTCCTCTTGGATTCCACATACTAAACTGATAGGCAAAGTCTTCACACTAGTGTGTTAAGGTACTATATAAAGAAGGGATGCACCCTTTCCTGAAAGAGCACAATATATGAAACTTGCTCAGCAAATTCTACTTAGAAAAGTGTGATTTTCTGTCCTGATGCGGCATGTCGCAAATGGCACTAAGTATCATTGAGGAGAAGAAGGGAATAGAAGTCCAGGAAACTAGAAGATTCCAATTCAGAAACCCCCTAAATAATCACTCAACATTTTGCAAAACAGAAACTTTGTCTGCTCTGAGAAGCAGGTTATAGGCTACAGGACTGGAAACACTAACATCCAAGACAATTTCAAACAACTTAGTGATATTAATTAAAGATACAGTGCACTGACTCTGCTGCTATTGGCTCCTGGAAACGTGCAAAGAGGTTCTCTGCTGATCGAGTGATGCATGGCGCTGCCTGGCACTGGTTCAAGGCAGGTGATGATGGGTCATCATGACCACCACGACAGCTATCCCTGCTAACACTGAGACAACAGGGAGTGAGGACCACATGGTCACCCCTTTCACCCAGCCATGCCAAGTCTCTGCCATGTTAGAAAAGAAGAAGACAAGCCCAGTGTTGGGCCTTCCCTTAAAAAAAAACATGGTGAAAATCTGCTCCTCATCCTATTTTTAGTTTTGAAAAAATGGAGGCGTCGAGATTTGATTTTCAGTTGGTCAATGCTCACGTTTCCAGTGTGAACCAGTGCCAGAGGTAAAGCGAGTTACTAACACTTTATAAAAAGGTTGTTACAGTACAATTAAATGAAAGAGCTGTCTTGTGGCTCTGTCATACTCAAATGTGAAGGGAAGAGAGGCCTATGTGATATAAGGGTCTTCAGCTCAAAGCCTGTGCCTGGAGTCATGGCTATAGCCTCCGGGGGAGCCATTGCGGTTACGGTGGGGCTTGTACGTGTCCTGGTAGGGGTCATGATAGTCCTCCTCCACCAGGGGGTAGTGGACCTGGTCCCGGCTGTGCTGCGAGCCGGAGGATAGGCGGTTACGGCTCTTCCTCTGCCGCTCATTGTGGTAGTTCTCGTCTGAGGGCATTAGGCTGTGTCTCTCGATGGGTGAGTGGTCTGCTGCTGTGTGATTGCTGTTCCTGTTTGTATTTCTTTGGCCCTGTCCAGGGAGAAGGAGGGGACATATTGTACAAATCTGGTCATTCAGCCATTGACTATAGCATCAGCATTTTCATTACTGTGGCAATATTTTTTTTATATAGTGAGAAAAATCTCAGTGACTATAAGACTCCATAAATAGGCAACAATCCTGTATCATTTCACTACTGACTGATACCTTTTCCAATTAATTATTTACAACTGATTTGCCCAACGATAATTCAGCAAAATAAACAGTCACTATAGCTATTGCCACCACATCTATTGTACTTTAACCCCCTATTTAACTAAATAAGATCAATTATAATCACCTGTTGGTTCACCAGCCCGGTTATGGCTGTGGGGTACGGAGAGAGAGCGGTAGATCCCAGGTTGCGGCCCAGCAGAGGGTTGAGAGGGGTGCTCAGGGAGGTGTGTGTGGCCCTCCAGTAGGCTTCCAGGTACTCTGCCAGGTGCTCACATGCATCCTCCAGCTGATTCTCATCCAGAATGATGTCAAACATTTCCTGAGAGAGAGAGGAGGGGAAAGAGAGAGACAGACAGAGAGAGCGAGGGTGAGAGCAGAGACATGTAGAATTAGACTTGACAGACTGATTTGCTGATAGCCCTTGTGAAGGCCAGAGACAGTAACAGGATGTAGCATTTGACAGAGTGTACTGCGGGGGATATTGGATGCCTACCGGGGGGCACTGTGCTAGTTTGTCCGCTGCCACCAGCTGCACATTCAAGTGTTTGCTCTGGGATTTCCCTCTCGACTTGATCAGCCGCTGCAGAACCTGTGGATAGTTGATATATAAATCAAGCCAGAAGAGGGCAGCAATGCAAATCAGCCTGGTCATGGTTGGAAATGGAAATAGTCACAGTGGGAACCCATCAATGTAAAATCCTTGAATTTACCTTAAAAAATATATTTGTAGATGTCAAAAGGATTTCACTCCCAGAGCCTGGTTCCTCTGAATTCCATCCCATTTTCAATATAGGTACATTAGTAGAATTAGAACCATTTGGGGATAAAGGGAAGCCTAAAAATTACCTTAGGAGAGGACACTTTAACATGGACGATGATAGGTGCTAAGGACGTCTTTGTGAGCTGTGCCGGATGGTTGATCGTGTCAGCATCCAGAACCACCAGCTGTAAGGATCGGGCCAGCTCAAATATCCTCTCAATCTCACTCTGAACTTCCGCTGTACAGGAAAAAGAAGACAGATCACAGACAGAGGATGAATCTATTTATAACGACAAGCTCAGAAGACATACATTCCACAAATTCTGTGTAAAACAGATCCTTTATCAGATATGAAAAATATATTATATGCATACGTGTATTTGTAACTTCCATTTTAACATGTACAATATACCCACATTAAAGTAAAGAATGATAGCATTCAATGCCAGTGTGATGATACCTAGGTTGGATCTGGTGTTGGATCTTTCAATGATGGCCCTCTTGCTGGGGTTGTTGAGCACTGACCTCTTGGCCAGAGCGATGTCTGCCGTTACCCTTGTAATGGATATCCTACAAGGTATAGAATCAAGACAGACAGAATAGGAGAACATACAACACAACATATTAGTCACAATCCAGACTAGTATTGTATGGTTACCAGAATGTTTATAAAACCTAAGGAAAGACCTAGTAAAAACAGGTGGTCAAATAAGGTACTTTGACAACTCATTAAATTCATTCACAAGTGCTTTACATCTTTTTTTCAACTAGCTATAGTAGTTTGCATGAGGGTAAGTGGAGCAGCATGCAGAGGGTTAGTACAGTATGCAGGGGAAAGGGCTGGAGACAATATGCAGGAAAAGGGCTGATGACTCCTCACCTGCCATCAAACCTGTGCTTCAGGAAATCAAAGAGTGCTTTCTGCATCATGTCTGTCACCTGCACACAGAGCCCGGGAGCAGCAGAGGATGGCAGACAGAAAAGAGGGATAAAATAGGGAGGAAAAATGAGTGAAAGATAGAGAGAGTGTGAGTAACAGGACAGGTGAGAGAGGGTTAAGACAGACAGCAAGGAAATAAGCCAGCAGAAATTCATTGACAATTCCTCACAGCTATAGCAAGCCTGGAAGAACCCTTGCAAGACCCATTTCATATGCTGAAGCTACATTCCCTGATGGGCAATGTTTATAAATAGCACATGTTATGGACAAAGGTACCCAAGGATGTCAAAAGAACAGTTGTCAACTTTGCAATCATTTTCGATTTCAGTATTAGTGCTAAATCATGACCATCCCATCTTTCCCCATCCATCCAATAAAGATTTCTCCATATTCCTCATATCTAGAAGGTCTCTCTTTATGTAGTGTTGGCTTGTCTCTCTTGTTGCGGTGTGTGTTTTGTCCTATATTTTTATATAATTTATTAAAAAAGGTAATCCCAGCCACCGTCCCCGCAGGAGGCCTTTTGCCTTTTGGTAGGTCGTCATTGTAAATAAGAATTTGTTCTTAACTGACTTGCCTAGTTAAATACAGTTTAAATAAAAATTAATTATGACATCCACCCAGAAGGTCCATTCAGGCTCCTCTGGTCCTGCCTGTGATTTTTTCCACTGGGCCAAAGCATCCATCAAAGGAGAAGTATGATCTCTGGTTTCTTTCCACTTCATTTTCTAAAGAATTAATCCTGGTTACATTAAATAAGGTGATTAAGGCCTACAATGAAGTGTCATAAAGACCAACGCCGATGTGATGAATTGGGCTATAGCAGGCCAGACCAGTCTTCATTAATGCTATTTTTGCAAGCTATTTGAATTACACTCTGAAGCTGGGTAGAACTGTAGTTTTGAGGACAAGTCTAGCAAGGAGCAGTGTGGAACAATTATTATATGGTATATCCAAAACTATGAGAGTTAAAGACTTAGAAGAAAGAAATAATCATATTCTTTATAGTTAATGGCAACATTGACATTTTTTACATTTCGCTAGGGACATTTTTAGAGGAAAAAAACAGATGTTGTGTAAGCTCTCTTGACATTGAGCATGAATGACAACAGCGTCATGCTGTTCACACAACAAAGCAGTGTACTGTAATGAGATATTTTGGACCAATACACACGTCTCTGTAAGTTGGGCAAAAATTCCCATTAATAAGACCAAATTGTGCCCCCATTCCATCCACCTTGTCGCTGACAAAAAATATATATATTTTTGCTGTGTTATCAAAATAACAAACACAGTTTTCTTGTACACACACAGATCTTCTGGTGCTGTTAAGCTCTGTGTTTCTAATTTCAAGCCATGTTCCACTTTTTCAGACTGACGTGTTTTACCCAGAAGGTTGTTACCACGGCAACACGGTGGAGAGGAGATGAGGACTGTGATTCTGTGTGAAGATGATCCTAGCTCCTCACTTCCCCCCATACATGCCGGGGAAAAGATGCTGCCCTATTTCTTCTGCAAGCTGGTTAGTTAGCAAGAATGGATCGGCCTGACATAGCTGTTGTTGTTGGAGACCTCCAAATATCTACTCTGATAATAAATGGGGGAGTTATTCACTGTCCGTGAATGTGTGGGTAAACCTCTTCAATGGAGCTGCATCTTAACCTCTAGTCTACACGCTGACGGTCCTCAATATTGATTACAAAACGGAGAGCTGGGAATTGTTGTCACTTTGGTGTAATGTATGGCACACAACCAAATATTGCAGTCGTTCTGAATAGCTATTTTGGAGGCTTAATAACACTTGACCTGTCACGCCCTGACCTGAGAGAGCCTTTTTATGTCTCTATTTTGGTTTGGTCAGGGTGTGATTTGGGTGGGCATTCTATGTTCTATTTTCTATGTTTTTCTATTGCTTTGCTTTGGCTGGGTATGGTTCTCAATCAGGGACAGCTGTCATTCGTTGTCTCTGATTGGGAATCATACTTAGGCAGCTTTTCCCCTTTTGTCAGTGTGGGAAGTTGCCTTTGTTAGTGGCACTATAGCCCTCTTAAGCTTCACGGTCGTATTGTTTTGTTGACGACATTAGAAATAAAGTAATGTACGCTCACCACGCTGCGCTTTGGTCCACTTATTCCTTCCAGGAAGACGGCCGTGACATGACCAATACAACAACAAGAGACCGAAAGTATTATTGCTATGATGCCAACCTCATATCCCTTCAGGGACGGTCCTACCAGGACCACCGGTCTCATAGAGGGGACCACGTCATAGGGAGGGATGTGTTCAGTCTGTAGTGGAGATAGATGGTTAGAGGGAGCACAGACACCACAGCAACATGTAACATGCCATTCACCATTATGAAGTCCTTTTATTAGGTATTATTACATGTCAAGAAAGTTTGTCAGTGTATTTACAGTGTTACAACGCAACGTGTTACCAATGGATGTTGAATGTGTATAACAGTAGCTGGATGTATTACAGCTATCCGCTGTTAAGTGATGCTATTAAGACATTTGGACGGTTCTGTTTTACTTCCTGATAATGTGCTGACAAAGTGTTGTTACAAAAAATACTGCCAGCAGATTAAAGACGAGATATCCAATTCTACACATTTTGCCATAGGGTGTAGAGAACTGTTTCCAGTTTTTAATATGATATCTGAGTGACTAACATATCAATGTGGGCTCCCCAGTCGTTGAGACTGGTGTTTTGCGGGTACTATTTAATGAAGCTGCCAGTTGAGGACTTGAGGCGTCGGTTTCTCAAACTAGACACTAATGTACTTGTCCTCCTGCTCAGTTGTGCACCAGGGGCCTCCCAGCCAACAAGAATAGACTGATGAGTTTCAGAAGAAAGTTCTTTGTTTCTGGCCATTTTGAGCCTGTAATCAAACCCACAAATGCTGGTGCTCCGGATACTCAACTAGTCAAAGAAGGCCAGTTTTAATACTTCTTTAATCAGCACAACAGTTTTCAGCTGTGCTAACATAATTGCAAAAGGGCTTTCTAATGATCAGTTAGCCTTTTAAAATGATTAACTTGGATTAGATAACACAACGTGCCATTGGAACACAGGAGTGATGGTTGCTGATAATGGGCCTCTGTACACCTATGTAGATATTCCATAAAAAATCTGCCGTTTCCAGCTACAATAGTCATTTACAACATTAACAATGTCAACACTGTATTTCTGATCAATTTGATGATATTTTAATTGACAAAAAAAATGATTTTCTTTCAAAAACAAGGACATTTCTAAGTGACCCCAAACTTTTGAACGGTAGTGTATATATTTACAAAGAATATATGGGGGATTGGAAATGATGCAGACAATTACATTAAAGGAAGCCACAATCGATTTGCAATATTAAAGCTACCCCCTAAAAATAAAAATAAATTATATAAAGATAGTATAGTATTTATAAGAGATGAATTGGGGTGAATAAATAGCAAGTCAATTCAGTTATTATTATTCTGTATGCCTGAAATAGAGATCGAAACTTGGATATGGAGGATGAAATGCCGACCAAACTTATGCAACCAGTTTCTTATTTGGTTACAGATCTTGGAGGTTACCTGTATGTGAATGAATGAATGAAAAGTGTGTATACTACTCACCACTTTCTGCTTCTGTTTTCCTGTAAAAATGATAAAATAACTGATAAGTGCCTTTGAATGCAAAGCAGAGACCTAATACAATATACAGTACAAAACATTACAGTGATACCTTTTTAGTATCACAGTACTTTAATACCCAGTGGTTGGGTTGAAACATTTGATGGAAACATTTGGATTGTACAATGATGGATGGAAATAACGTATTATCACACAAATAAATGAAGTATTAAATATACAGTATGTATACAGTATATTAGTGGTCGAAACACTTTATTTATTTGTTGCTTCTATTCCAAACCTCCCTTTGCAGGTGGCAGCCATTGGTTGCACTTGATAACTAACTTTGAAGTTGCATTATCATATAAAAGTGTTTGGTGTCTTATAAAGAAATTGAAATAAAGATAGAGTATTATTTCAATGTATGCTTAGTAGCCCTTGCTATAAGTTGGAGAAGATCCTTTGATTTGGATAACCAGAGTTTGGGCTATATGGTTATGTTTCACTTAAAGCAAACTCATTGCATGGACATAATGCCTGTCCATAATCCTCTTGGAAGAAGAGGAGGAGGAGTGGACTGAGAGTGCATGGCCCACCTCATTCCAGTCCAAAACATGGCACATTCTGGAAGACACAAAGATCTCACAACTCCATATTCCATCCACCCAACCTCCAGCCACTGTTTCCCATTTGACATTTAAAGGTGCATCATTTTTAAGAAATTCTACGAAAATGTAACTACATTTTTTTTTTCTGCTGGTGTAGAACAATAACATTGGGTATGTATACTCTGGTAACCATTCAGTTCATAGTGACGGGACCGACAGTTCTCACACTGGATTTGATATGTTAATAAACAACACACTGAGCAACAATGATATGTTATGTTAGAGACAGGGACAATTAGATCATAGCTCTGTTTGCTTAATGATTCCTTCTGACAAACAACTAATGAGACGTCGCACCTGGAGAGACGCCCTTCCCTAATAGGCTTCTGTCTGGAGGCTCACCTGCAGAGGGAGGGTTGGGTTTGAACCCGCCTGAAACCATGTCTCCTAGACTGGAGGAGGAATTCCCACTGGACTTACTGCAAGGCACAAAGGATAACAGACAGAGATAGAGAGAAGAATCATTAATGTGGAACACAGATCGTTTCATCACAGAGTCAAACAGAACTCCTATCCCCAGGAGAAACAGGGTCACTAACAATTCTCTGTCTTTAATCAGTCATTTTATTGTTACTTTAGACATCCTTGGTGTTTTACTGTTATTTTATTCTTCTCCGTTATTGCCGCTTGCTTGTTTTTATCTCTTGAATTGTATTATTTTACTGTAAACTGTGTTGTAGTGGTAAATGCACTTCTAAAATGCACTTCCATGTCGAATATTTAGCAGTAGAATATAATTATCCAACAGTAGAATGTAATTGGATGAATACTATAAGTACATGGTAGACTATATAAGTATTGACTATACATTGTTCCAGAAATTATGATAACACAGGGCTGGAATTTAATTGGCTAATATATAATTTATGAGCCGTGATCGCCGTGGAGATGATATCTATCACGGCACTATGTTTTACCACACTGTTTTACCACAACTGCAGCACAACTCTGCAACATGAGGCCAACGGGGAATACAAAATGTCCTTTAAAATAGACAACAAATAGTTAAAGCATAGCTGAATGAGGAAAATTATATATGATGACGCATATAACCTCTTATCATATTAATGTCACCTAAGAAACACATCACTAATCTGTTATTATGAGTAATCTCTGACCTGTTTATATGAGTAATCTCTGATCTTGTATTATTAGTAACCTCTGATCTGTTATTATGAGTAACCTCTGATCTGTTATTATGAGTAACCTCTGATCTGTTATTATGAGTAACCTCTGATCTGTTATTATGAGTAATCTCTGATCTTGTATTATTAGTAACCTCTGATCTGTTATTATGAGTAACCTCTGATCTGTTATTATGAGTAACCTCTGATCTGTTATTATGAGTAATCTCTGATCTGTTATTATGAGTAACCTCTGACCTGTTATTATGAGTAACCTCTGATATGTTATTATGAGTAACCTCTGATCTGTTATTATGAGTAACCTCTGATCTGTTATTATGAGTAACCTCTGATCTGTTATTATGAGTAATCTCTGATCTGTTATTATGAGTAACCTCTGACCTGTTATTATGAGTAACCTCTGATCTGTTATTATGAGTAACCTCTGATCTGTTATTATGAGTAATCTCTGATCTGTTATTATGAGTAACCTCTGACCTGTTATTATGAGTAACCTCTGATCTGTTATTATGAGTAACCTCTGATCTGTTATTATGAGTAATCTCTGATCTGTTATTATGAGTAACCTCTGACCTGTTATTATGAGTAATCTCTGACCTGTTTTTATGAGTAATCTCTGACCTGTTATTATGAGTAACCTCTGATCTGTTATCATGAGTAACCTCTAATCTGTTATTATGGGTAACCTCTGATCTGTTATTATGGGTAATCTCTGATCTGTTATTATGAGTAACCTCTGATCTGTTATTATGAGTAACCTCTGATCTGTTATTACGAGTAACCTTTGATCTGTTATTATGAGTCACCTCTGATCTGTTATCATAAGTAATCTCTGACCTGTTATTATGAGTAACCTCTGATCTGTTATTATGAGTACTCTGATCTGTTATTATGAGTCACCTCTGATCTGTTATTATGAGTAACCTCTGATCTGTTATTATGAGTAACCTCTGATCTGTTATTATGAGTAACCTCTGACCTGTTATTATGAGTAACCTCTGATCTGTTATTATGAATAACCTCTGATCTGTTATTATGAGTAATCTCTGATCTGTTATAATGAGTAACCTCTGATCTGTTATTATGAGTAACCTCTGATCTGTTATTATGAGTAATCTCTGATCTGTTATTATGAGTAACCTCTGACCTGTTATTATGAGTAATCTCTGACCTGTTTTTATGAGTAATCTCTGACCTGTTATGAGTAACCTCTGATCTGTTATCATGAGTAATCTCTGACCCGTTATTATGAGTAACCTCTGATCTGTTATCATGAGTAAACTCTAATCTGTTATTATGGGTAACCTCTGATCTGTTATTATGGGTAATATCTGATCTGTTATTATGAGTCACCTCTGATCTGTTATCATAAGTAATCTCTGACCTGTTATTATGAGTAACCTCTGATCTGTTATTATGAGTACTCTGATCTGTTATAATGAGTAACCTCTGATCTGTTATTATGAGTAACCTCTGATCTGTTATTATGAGTAATCTCTGATCTGTTATTATGAGTAACCTCTGACCTGTTATTATGAGTAATCTCTGACCTGTTTTTATGAGTAATCTCTGACCTGTTATGAGTAACCTCTGATCTGTTATCATGAGTAATCTCTGACCCGTTATTATGAGTAACCTCTGATCTGTTATCATGAGTAAACTCTAATCTGTTATTATGGGTAACCTCTGATCTGTTATTATGGGTAATATCTGATCTGTTATTATGAGTCACCTCTGATCTGTTATCATAAGTAATCTCTGACCTGTTATTATGAGTAACCTCTGATCTGTTATTATGAGTACTCTGATCTGTTATTATGAGTCACCTCTGATCTGTTATTATGAGTAACCTCTGATCTGTTATTATGAGTAACCTCTGATCTGTTATTATGAGTAACCTCTGATCTGTTATTATGAGTAACCTCTGATCTGTTATTATGAGTAATCTCTGACCTGTTATGAGTAAAACACATAGTCACAGCAGAGTCAGACCTGGAATGGAGAGTAGGTGGCTTCTCATTGTACTTTAGTAACTTTTTATAATAACTTTTATAAATGCTTAATAAAGTTGATAAATAGTTGATTAATGCTTATTCATGAAAGTTCTTATAAATTGTTATTCCCTCTCCAATCCCCTATCCATCCTCTAACACAGCCCCTCCTCCCAACCAAGCCCACCTCAGCCCCTCAATGCACCACCCCCTGCCCCTCCACCCAGGCCTTACCCGTAAGAGCGTGTGCCCCTCTTCTGCTCCTGTTGTAGACGAATGTTATCCAGTTTCAGAGGACTGGGGATGAATCCGATCTCACAGCCCTCCTTCACCAGCCGGCCAATCCACCAGTCATTACTGTACTTCTGTAATGGGCAAGACAACATGAAACAACTCAATGACTGAAGTGTGTGTGCATGTTTGTTTGTTTGTTTGTTTGTTTATTTGTTTGTGTGTGTGTGTGTGTGTGTGTGTGTGTGTGTGTGTGTGTGTGTGTGTGTGTGTGTGTGTGTGTGTGTGTGCGTGTGTGTGTGTGTGTGTGATGATGTGTTAAATAGACATTCACACACTATACAATATGTGACTATGGGAAAAGCAACACAAGACCAATGTCTTAGAATAGCAGTGTGTAACAATCCACAGACATACGGTACTAACTCTATGCGACTGTGAAAGCCAACACAAAACAACACAATGACTCAGAATCGAACAGAAGAGAGTGTGTAAACTCCATAGAGATACAAGGCTGTATACACACTCTATGTGACTCCATTGATTCCAAAGCAGGACATGAATTATTGATATTGCGTCATCCATAATGGCCCGTGAACAGATGTTGCTTGAAGCAAACATAGGCTGTCTGAAATGGCACCCTATTCCCTATATAGTGCACTACTGTTGGCCAGAGCTACTTTTGGCCTCATGGGCTCCGGACAAAAGTAGTGCACTACATAGAGAATAGGATGCCAATTCAAACGCAGCCATAGCTTTAGCAGTACAGTGTGTTATATATGCTGTACCTCTTTAATGTGCAGGAAGTCCTTGGCATCGAAGGAGATGGCAGTTCCTGCCACAGGGACATCCTCATCCAGGGCTCCACAGTAACTGACGTTAGTCTTCACAGCAAAGGCCACGGCTTTGGCCTGAGACGATACAGGAAACACCATGTATAAGAAGAGTGCCTAGCCTAGCTAGATAAGCTCAACCATAACCCACAGGGCATTACTGGTTGCAAAGATGCCCGTTCTGGTTTTAATTTGGTTGTAATAATGTAATTTCAACCAGCTTTGCCTACTGGGGCCTTCCCAATGATAGGGGCCTTGTTCTTAAGGTATATGCCTGTGATAGTACAGTGGCATCGCATAAGGCTACACAGTGGGACACCTAGCAGAAATCTGTCTCACCTTGGCCTTCTCCAGCTGAACAGTGGCCTGCTGCTCCTTCTCCAGCTTGCCGCCTGTCGGTTCCTCCTCCAGGGAGACATCTGAGTCCGATGGTCGGCTAGTGTAGGAGTCAGCTGAACCCTGTAGTGGGACAAGATAACAGTTAGACAACAGCCAGACAACAGTCTGACAACAGTGAGATGGTCGGCTAGTGTAGGAGTCAGCTAACCCTGGACAGGAACAAGACATTATGACATTTGTCCCTGAAATATATTCAATATTGTAGCTGAACCACTCTGTAGTTCTCATTACTATTATGGCACATTTTTCCGTGCTTACACAGGTCAGTGAAGTTTGTGAACCTTTGCATCACTATGAAAGCTGTAATGCTGTGTTGAAAGCTGCAATGCTGTGAACATATATTAGGTAAGTCTAAATGGTTAACCTACTGTACATGTCCTAAATATTACCAGAATGCAATGAATAAGCACAGAGTAGATGTGGCAGAGACAGGCCTACAGCCAGGTGCAACAGAGGGGGGGTCCGTACGTCATGTGGCAGGGAATATGCCTTTCCAAGCGGGATCAAAGGGACCCTGATTAAAGCTGGTGAGCCGTGCGACACAGTTCACAAATATGTGAAGGAGAGAGAGCGAGAACAGAGAGACAAGGACGGCAGGCTGGCACACAAGTGGCAAGACAGCTCCCTTTCTACATCAATACCCCTCAGGCTGAATGGAGCAGAGTGGACTAGTGTTGGAACTGACAGTGATTGCCAGGGTAGATGACCAGTTTGACCACCATGAGGTGTAGTTGGTCATTGAAACTTCCACAAAAGCAGCAGTGAAATTATTTATCTAAAAGGTTCAACGAAATCTTGGTCAAGATCTGCTGTCTTTTCTTGCTCGGTGCAACAAGGTTAATCAATCTTCAAGGCCCTTGTTCCTTTGTGTGGGATCTTTTGATTCCTGGATCAAAGTAGTCTATTTCTAATGCTTTCAATAGTCTCTTCACAGGAAGCTGATTAGAATGAGAGAGAGAGAGAGAGAGAGAGAGAGAGAGAGAGAGAGTGTGTGTGTGTGTGTCCCTGTCTCTGTCCCTGTGTGTTGCTTCCCTGGGTGGATGTGGGTACTGTGGCTCGGCCCACCACCCAACCTCAGGCAGTCTCATGTCATTACGATCAGAAGAGCTGCCCCCGATACCATACACACGCACACACACACACACACACACACACACACACACACACACACACACACACACACACACACACACACACACACACACACACACACACACACACACACACACACACACACACACACACACACACACATGCCACTCTATTAGCAACGAGTCAGTAGTTGCTGGGAGAGAGCCCGGTACAACACCCCCTCACTCAGTCAGAGCGGGAAAGACGAGAGTGTGAAGAGGAGATAGAGGAAGATAAAGGGACAGACCGTGAAGAAAGAGTGAGTAGGGGATGAGAAGAAAGTGTGAGAAGGACATCAAAAGGAGGGGGAGCGGGGGAGGGAGAAAAGTAGAGAGAGGGGGAGATTGAAAGAGGAAGAAGAGGGATAGATAAAGAGAGACAGACAGGGACAGAGAGAGAGAGAGAGAGAGAGAGAGAGAGAGAGAGAGAGAGAGAGAGAGAGAGAGAGAGAAAGGGAAATAGATAGACAGGGAGAGGGTGACAGAGACAGAGAGACAGAGAGATTTCCCATCAGCCTTGTGAGCGACTCAGAACACACTGTCAGCACAGCAGCACAGCGGAGCCCCAAATGCCAGCACGCAGCGCCTGCCTGCTGCAAGGGGGTGGATGATTCTGAGGGGGGGGCAAGGGGACTCTATTTCAGGCTTCCTGACGAAGGCAATGCTAGACATGATGACGATGATCACATCTACAGCGCAGTGTGCAGTCACAATGGCTATAACATTCACTCAGAGTGTTACAAAGACAACTGATATCTCAGTTCTGGGTCTCGATGTGTCTACTGTGACATGTGATGTTGCTAAAGAGTTGATGACAAGGCAGACATATGCACTCCTACCTCTAGACCTGCCCCCATTCCTGTCTAATAAGTAATACAATAATGACATATAATATGTTACTTTCATGTCCTAGGGTTAAATCTGTGGCTGTTTTGAATTGGCACATACACTGGGCACATACTCTTTGTGACATCTACTGATGTAACATTTGCTGTCTATCTGTTTGGTCTATAGGATACTGAACTGTCCTGCGACTCACAGGCCCCGCTGCATCATAGCCATCAGCCACTCGTCACCCCCTGCCCCTTGACCAGGCACCCCAGTCAGTCACGTGACCACATGTTACATAACTGCAGCAGGCTGAGTGACGAGAGAGGAGAGGTACCATCATCATCATCACCACTACTGCTGCTGCTGCTACTACTGTTGACATCAATGTCCAGTCTGATTAATCGCCCTGTCCCCTATATCTCTCCCTCGCCTTCTCTCTCCCTCCTTCTTTCTCTTGTTTAAAAAAAAAAAGTAACACTTTTTTTTAAACCTTAATTTAACTAGGAAAGTCAGTTAAGAACAAATTCTTATTTTCAATGACAGCCTAGGAACAGTGGGTTAACTGCCTTGTTCAGAGGTAGAACGACTGATTTTTACCTTGTCAGCTTGGGTATTCGATCTTGCAACCTTCCGGTTACAAGTCCAACGCTCTAACCACTAGGCTACCTGCCACCCCTCATACCTCACCTGTCACGTTCACTCCTGCTCCCCCGTTCAGGCGCTGGACGTCACCGGTCTACTAACCACCGGTTCTGGCAACCCATCTTTACACACACCTCCATCTCATCATCAGTCACACCTGCACGTCATTACTCCCTTGATTACTTAACCTTTATATAGCACTCTTTTGTTATCAGTCATCAGGTGGTATTGCTTATGTTTCTATGTCAGACACTTCTCTTGTTTTGTATCGCTCCATGTTATTATTAAACTCACTAACCGCACCTGCTTCCTGACTCCCTACATCTACTTTATAGAATACTACCTCAACAAATGGAAGTAGCAGTTAACCAAGACATCTCCCAGATGGTCGGCGAACAGAGACACCTACTTCGTCAACACAATGACCAGCTGGCTCATTTGGGGACGGCTATGGATGAGGTCCTCTTCAATGAGTCGACATTACTCAAGGGGCATCATCTCCAAACAGAGGAGGATTTTCTACCACAAGTCGACCCAGCGAGCCAGTGCCGCAGCCCATCCAGCAGTCCGTTCTGGTCAGCGATGCCTGATTGTCTCTCCTGGACAAATATGACGGGACTCCATTGAAATTCCTTGGCTTCCTACTCCAGTGCTCCCTATATTCCGCTCATCAGATGGGAGCCCCCACCACGGAGAGGTCCAAGGTTGCCACGGTTATTTCTCTGCTGACTTGACCAGCGTTGGAGTGGGCCATGGCCATCTAGGAGAGGAAGAGATGGGTTCCTATGAGGGGTTCATGGCTCTCTTCAGGGGGGATCTTCGACCATCCACCAGAGGGCAGAGACGGGGGTGAGCTCTTATTCCAACTAGGGAAGGATGGCCAGACTATGGTGGAGTATGCACTCACCTTTCGGACAGTGGCAGCATCCAGAGGACGGCATGAGCTGGTGCTCCGCACCCTATTCAGAAGAGGATTGCGCGAAGAGTTCCAGACGGAGTTGGCTATGGCAACCTATCCTTGGACCCACTCAACGCGATGGCCATCCATCTGATAACCTTTTTCGGCAGTGTCGGTACCGCCATCGCCTCTCTCCCTCCTCCATTGATCATTCTGAGTCAAAGCCTGAACCCATAGAGGTGGGGGCCACATGTCTCTCCGTGGCTGAGCGACACCGTCATAGACAGCTGGGGCTCTGTCCTTATTGTGGACAGGAGGGACACCAGCTTCTAGGGTATCCAGTATGTTCTAACAGGGGGTCCACGGGTTAGGTGTGAGTATTCCATCATCATCACTTTCCGCTAAACCTTTCCTTGTAACGATTTCACTGGCTGGCTGTCCTTCATGTTTTGTTTCTACAGGTCTAGTGGACTCCGGTGCCGCGGGTGAATCTTATTGACCAGGCCCTCGCCTCCTCCCTTAACATCACCTCATACTCACTCTCCTCTCCTTGCCTGGTTCAAGCACTGGAGAGTCAACCACTGGAATCTGGGATAATCACACACATCACAGCACTACTCACCCTCACCGTGGAATCCATACATCAAGTAAGCCTTCCCTTCCTCATCATCAGTGCACCCGTACACAAGATCATCCACCTGCTTACCCTTTCCCTGTGGTTCCACATCGGTTGAAAGTCCTGTGGTTACCCTTCAGCCCAACATCCCGGAGGTATACCAAGATCTTTGGGAGGTTTTTCCAAGACCCACGCTACCTGTCTCCCTCCTCATCGGTCCTGGGACTGTGCCATCGACCTGCTTGCAGGCTCTGAGCCTCCGTGTGGCCGCATCTACCCTTTGTTGGTGGCCTTCTTCTTCTTTGCCAAGAAGGGGGTAGGATTGTGCTCGTGCATCGATTACAGAAATCTGAATTCCATCACCAAGAAGTACCGCTACACTCTCTTGTTGGGGCGGGCCGCAATTGAACAACTCCGCGGGGCCTAGTTTTTCACCAAGATGAACCTGTGGAAGTGCCTACAATTTGATCCAGATCCGGGAGGGGGATGAATGTAAGACTGCCTTCAGCATGATGTCTGGTCACTACGAGTACTTGGTGATGCCTTTTGGATTAGCCAATTCTCCGTTAGTGTTCGACATTCTGACGACATTCTGGTCTATTCAGCTAGCTTGGAGGAGCACAAGTATTGTTTATGTTTCTATGTCAGACGCTTCTCTTGTATTGCTCCATGTTTGTTATTATTAACTCACTAACTGCACCTGCTTCCTGACTCCCTGCATCTATGTTACATCATCCTCTACTTACAGACCAAAGATTGTAGGCGCAACGTATATCAATCACGACCACCTCCTCTTCTTCCATATGCTCACAGAATTATTCAGTGTCTTTATCATTTTCCCATGCTACAACCTGTCAAGAACAGTAACATATGCTGGCTCCTGTATGCACGGTGTTGACTATGCAGTTCCATTGGCTGTAATAGAAACCTAGAAGTCAATACAACAAAGGACATGTGGAGACATGAAAACATGACTCATACTGTGACATGATGTAATACACATGATGTAATGACCATGTGAGTCATAACTTTCCTTTGGCCTATACAGTGCATTCGGAAAGTATTCAGACCCCTTGTCCTTCTCCACATTTTGTTACGTTACAGCCTTATTTTAAACTGGGGAAAACTTATTTTTCTCATCAATCAAGACCCAATTCCCCATAATGACAAAGAGAAAATACCTTAATTACATAAGTATTCAGACCCTTTGCTATGAGACTCGGAATTGAGCTCAAGTGCATCCTGTTTCAATTGATCATCCTTGAGATGTTTCTACAACTTGATTGGAGTCCACTTGTGGTAAATTAAATTGATTGGACATGATTTGGAAAAGAACACACCTGTCAATATAAGGTCCCATAGTTGACAGTGCATGTCAGAGAAAAAAACAGGCCATGAGGTGGAAGGAATTTTCCGTAGAGCTTCGAGACAGGATTGTGCCTAGGCACAGATCTGGGGAAGGGTACCAAAATATTTCTGCAGTGTTGAAGGTCCCCAAGAACACAGTGGCCTCCCTCATTCTTAAATGGAAGAACTTTAGAACCACCAAGACTCTTCCTTGAGCTGACCGCCCGGCCAAACTGAGCAATTGGGGGAGAAGGGCCATGGTCAGGGAGGTGACCAAGAACCCGATGGTCACTCTGACAGAGCTCCAGAGTTCTTCTGTGGAGATGGGAGAACCTTTCAGAAGGACAACCATCTCTGCAGCACTCCACTAATCAGGCCTTTACGGTAGGGTGGCCAGACGGAAGCCACTCCTCAGTAAAAGGCACATGATACCTGGCTTGGAGTTTGCCAAAAGGCACCTAAAGGACTCTTGGACTATGAGAAACAAGATTGAACTCTTTGGCCTGAATTCCAAGTGTCACGTATGGAGGAAACCTGGCACCATCCCTGCGGTGAAGTATAGTGGGGGCAGCATCATGCTGTGGGGAGGTTTTTCAGCGACAGACCCTGTGAGACTAGTCAGGATCTAAGGAAAGATGAACGGAGCAAAGTACAGAGAGATCCTTGATGAAAACCTGCTCCAGAGCGCTCAGGACCTCAGACTGGGGCGAATGTTCACCTTTCTACAGGACAACGCAGGAGTGGCTTTGGGACAAGTCTCTGAATGTCCTTGAATGTCCCAGCCAGAGCCCAGACTTAAACCCCATCAAACATCTCTGGAGAGACCTGAAAATAGCTGTGCAGCGACAAACCTCATCCAACCTTACAGAGCTTGAGAGGATCTGCAGAGAAGAATGGGCAAAACTCCCCAAATACAGGTGTGCCAAGCTTGTAGCGTCAACCTAACCTCCCCATCATCTGGTACAAGCCAAGAGTGCCACACTGGAACCTACATGCCTCTCCTCAACTGCCATCCAACTGATGATAGTATCAGAATTTGAAAAAAGATGTGATTCATTTGGAAGACAAAATGTATATAATGTACAGTATATCTGATAACTTGGTCAACCCCATCTGAAATATAATAAATAATTCACAAAGGACTTCCTCCAGCTCTACCATCTAAGATCATCTTCCTCAGACATACATTTAGGTTTTAATATGTTACTATACTGGCAGAAAAGAAGCTCAGGGGGAAAGGTTTTCTACACCAAAGCATTCACGGAATTCAGTCAGCTGATCACTCCAGTTTGGAACACATTATACCAGGCAGCCAGCTGGTCTGTCTTCCCATTACTGCAACTCAGCAATACTGGAGAGGATGGGGACACTAAGCAATACTGGTCAAATCAAATCAAACTTTATTTGTCACATGCGCCGAATAAAAAGTGTAGACCTTACCGTGAAATGCTTACTTACAATCCCTTAAACCTACAGTGCAGTTCAAAAATATTTACCAAATAAACTAAAGTAAAACATGTAAAATAATTCAAGTAACAATAACGAGGATATATACAAGGGGTACTGGTGGGGGGGGGGGGGGGGGGGGTCAATGTAAATAGTCCGGTGGCCATTTGATTAATTGTTCAGCAGTCTTATGGCTTGGGGGTAGAAGCTGTTAAGGAGTTGTGGTTTTAGGACTTTTGGTACTAGACTTGGCGCTCCGGTACCGCTTGCCGTGTGGTAGCAGAGAAAACAGTCTATGACTTGGGTGACTGGAGTCTCTGACAATTTTATGGGCTTTCCTCTGACACCGCCTATTATATAGGTCAAGGATTGCAGGAAGCTTGGCCCCAGTGATGTAATGGGTCGTAAGCACTACCCTCTGCAGAACCTTTTGAGAATCTGGTGACCCATGCCAAATCTTTTCAGTCTCCTGAGAGGGAAAATAGTTTTGTCATGCCCTCTTCACGACTGTCTTGGTGTATTTGGAAAGATGGAGGATGGGGAGAGACTGGAGGATACTAGGGGAGAATGGGGAGAGACTGGGGGATACTAGGAGAGGATGGGGAGAGACTGGAGGATACTAGGGGAGGATGGGGAGAGACTGGAGGATACTAGGGGAGGATGGGGAGAGACTGGAGGATACTAGGGGAGGATGGGGAGAGACTGGGGGATACTAGGGGTGATGGGAGAGACTGGAGGATACTAGGGGAGGATGGGGAGAGACTGGAGGATACTAGGGGAGGATGGGGAGAGACTGGAGGATACTAGGGGAGGATGGGGAGAGACTGGAGGATACTAGGGGAGGATGGGGAGAGACTGGAGGATACTAGGGGAGGATGGGGAGAGACTGGAGGATACTAGGGGAGGATGGGGAGAGACTGGAGGATACTAGGGGAGGATGGGGAGAGACTGGAGGATACTAGGGGAGGATGGGAGAGACTGGAGGATACTAGGGGAGGATGGGGGAGACTGGGGGATACTAGGAGAGGATGGGGGAGACTGGGGGATACTAGGGTAGGATGGTAGAGACTGGGGGATACTAGGGGGGATGGGAGAGACTGAGGGATATTAGGGGAGGATTGGAGAGACTGGGGGATACTAGGGGAGGATGGGAGAGACTGGGGGGATACTAGGGGAGGATGTGGAGAGACTGGGGGATACTAGGAGAGGATGGGGGATACTGGAGGAGGATGGGGGATACTGGGGGATACTAGGGGAGGATGGGGAGAGACTGGGGGATAGTAGGGGAGGATGGGAAAGACTGGGGGATACTAGGGGAGGATGGGGAGAGACTGGGGGATACTAGGGGAGGATGGGGAGAGACTGGGGGATACTAGGGGAGGATGGGGAGAGACTGGGGGATACTAGGAGAGGATGGGAGAGACTGGGGGATACTAGGGGAGGATGGGAGAGACTGGGGGATACTAGTGGAGGATGGGGAGAGACTGGGGGATACTAGGAGAGGATGGGGGATACTAGGGGAGGATGGGGGAGGATGGGAGAGACTGGGGGATACTAGGGGAGGATGGGGAGAGACTGGGGGATACTAGGAGAGGATGGGGGATACTGGAGGAGGATGGGGGATACTGGGGGATACTAGGGGAGGATGGGGAGAGACTGGGGGATAGTAGGGGAGGATGGGAGAGACTGGGGGATACTAGGGGAGGATGGGAGTGACTGGGGGATACTAGGGTAGGATGGGTTAGACTGGGGGATACTAGGGGAGGATGGGAGAGACTGGGGGATACTAGGGGAGGATGGGAGAGACTGGGGGATACCAGGGGAGGATGGGGAGAGACTGGGGGATACTAGGAGAGGATGGGGGATACTGGAGGAGGATGGGGGATACTGGGGGATACTAGGGGAGGATGGGGAGAGACTGGGGGATAGTAGGGGAGGATGGGAAAGACTGGGGGATACTAGGGGAGGATGGGAGAGACTGGGGGATACTAGGGGAGGATGGGGAGAGACTGGGGGATACTAGGAGAGGATGGGAGATACTAGGGGGGGATGGGGAGACTGGGGGATACTAGGGGAGGATGGGGAGAGACTGGGGATACTAGGGGAGGATGGGGAGAGACTGGGGGATACTAGGAGAGGATGGGGGATACTAGGGGAGGATGGGGGAGGATGGGAGAGACTGGGGGATACTAGGGGAGGATGGGGAGAGACTGGGGGATACTAGGAGAGGATGGGGGATACTGGAGGAGGATGGGGGATACTGGGGGATACTAGGGGAGGATGGAGAGAGATTGGGGGATAGTAGGGGAGGATGGGAGAGACTGGGGGATACTAGGGGAGGATGGGAGTGACTGGGGGATACTAGGGGAGGATGGGAGAGACTGGGGGATACTAGGGGAGGATGGGAGAGACTGGGGGATACCAGGGGAGGATGGGGAGAGACTGGGGGATACTAGGAGAGGATGGGGGAGACTGGGGGATACTAGGAGAGGATGGGGGAAACTGGGGGATACTAGGGGAGGATGGGAGAGACTGGGGGATACTAGGGGGGATGGGAGAGACTGAGGGATACTAGGGGAGGATTGGAGAGACTGGGGGACACTAGGGGAGGATGGGAGAGACTGGGGGGATACTAGGGGAGGATGGGGAGAGACTGGGGGATACTAGGGGAGGATGGGGAGAGACTGGGGGATAGTAGGGGAGGATGGGAAAGACTGGGGGATACTAGGGGAGGATGGGGAGAGACTGGGGGATACTAGGGGAGGATGGGGAGAGACTGGGGGATACTAGGGGAGGATGGGGAGAGACTGGGGGATACTAAGAGAGGATGGGAGAGACTGGGGGATACTAGGGGAGGATGGGAGAGACTGGGGGATACTAGTGGAGGATGGGGAGAGACTGGGGGATACTAGGAGAGGATGGGGGATACTAGGGGAGGATGGGGGAGGATGGGAGAGACTGGGGGATACTAGGAGAGGATGGGGGATACTGGAGGAGGATGGGGGATACTGGGGGATACTAGGGGAGGATGGGGAGAGACTGGGGGATAGTAGGGGAGGATGGGAGAGACTGGGGGATACTAGGGGAGGATGGGAGTGACTGGGGGATACTAGGGTAGGATGGGTTAGACTGGGGGATACTAGGGGAGGATGGGAGAGACTGGGGGATACTAGGGGAGGATGGGAGAGACTGGGGGATACCAGGGGAGGATGGGGAGAGACTGGGGGATACTAGGAGAGGATGGGGGATACTGGAGGAGGATGGGGGATACTGGGGGATACTAGGGGAGGATGGGGAGAGACTGGGGGATAGTAGGGGAGGATGGGAAAGACTGGGGGATACTAGGGGAGGATGGGAGAGACTGGGGGATACTAGGGGAGGATGGGGAGAGACTGGGGGATACTAGGAGAGGATGGGGGATACTAGGGGGGGATGGGGAGACTGGGGGATACTAGGGGAGGATGGGGAGAGACTGGGGATACTAGGGGAGGATGGGGAGAGACTGGGGGATACTAGGAGAGGATGGGGGATACTAGGGGAGGATGGGGGAGGATGGGAGAGACTGGGGGATACTAGGGGAGGATGGGGAGAGACTGGGGGATACTAGGAGAGGATGGGGGATACTGGAGGAGGATGGGGGATACTGGGGGATACTAGGGGAGGATGGGGAGAGATTGGGGGATAGTAGGGGAGGATGGGAGAGACTGGGGGATACTAGGGGAGGATGGGAGTGACTGGGGGATACTAGGGGAGGATGGGAGAGACTGGGGGATACTAGGGGAGGATGGGAGAGACTGGGGGATACCAGGGGAGGATGGGGAGAGACTGGGGGATACTAGGAGAGGATGGGGGATACTAGGGGAGGATGGGGAGACTGGGGGATACTAGGGGAGGATGGGGAGAGACTGGGGGTACTAGGGGAGGATGGGAGAGACTGGGGGATACTAGGGGAGGATGGGGAGAGACTTGGGGATACTAGGGGCGGATGGGGGAGACTGGGGGATACTAGGATATGATGGGGGAAACTGGGGGATACTAGGGGAGGATGGGGAAAGACTGGGGGATACTAGGGGAGGATGGGGAGAGACTGGGGGATACTAGGAGAGGATGGGGGATACTGGAGGAGGAAGGGGGATACTGGGGGATACTAGGGGAGGATGGGGAGAGACTGGGGGATAGTAGGGGAGGATGGGAGAGACTGGGGGATACTAGGGGAGGATGGGGAGAGACTGGGGGATACTAGGGGAGGATGGGGGAGACTGGGGGATACTAGGAGAGGATGGGGGAGACTGGGGGATACTAGGGGAGGATGGGAGAGACTGGGGGATACTAGGGGGGATGGGAGAGACTGGGGGATAGTAGGGGAGGATGGGAGAGACTGGGGGATACTAGGGGAGGATGGGGAGAGACTGGAGGATACTAGGAGAGGATGGGGAGATACTGGGGGATACTAGGGGAGGATGGGGAGAGACTGGGGGATACTAGGGGAGGATGGGGGAGACTGGGGGATACTAGGAGAGGATGGGGGAAACTGGGGGATACTAGGGGAGGATGGGAGAGACTGGGGGATACTAGGGGGGATGGGAGAGACTGAGGGATACTAGGGGAGGATTGGAGAGACTGGGGGATACTAGGGGAGGATGGTAGAGACTGGGGGGATACTAGGGGAGGATGTGGAGAGACTGGGGGATACTAGGGGAGGATGGGAGAGACTGGGGGGATACTAGGGGAGGATGTGGAGAGACTGGGGGATACTAGGAGAGGATGGGGGATACTGGAGGAGGATGGGGGATACTGGGGGATAGTAGGGGAGGATGGGGAGAGACTGGGGGATACTAGGGGAGGATGGGGAGAGACTGGGGGATACTAGGGGAGGATGGGGAGAGACTGGGGGATACTAGGAGAGGATGGGAGAGACTGGGGGATACTAGGGGAGGATGGGAGAGACTGGGGGATACTAGTGGAGGATGGGGAGAGACTGGGGGATACTAGGAGAGGATGGGGGATACTAGGGGAGGATGGGGGAGGATGGGAGAGACTGGGGGATACTAGGGGAGGATGGGGAGAGACTGGGGGATACTAGGAGAGGATGGGGAGAGACTGGGGAATAGTAGGGGAGGATGGGAGAGACTGGGGGATACTAGGGGAGGATGGGGAGAGACTGGGGGATACTAGGGGAGGATGGGGGAGACTGGGGGATACTAGGAGAGGATGGGGGAGACTGGGGGATACTAGGGGAGGATGGGAGAGACTGGGGGATACTAGGGGGGATGGGAGAGACTGGGGGATAGTAGGGGAGGATGGGAGAGACTGGGGGATACTAGGGGAGGATGGGGAGAGACTGGAGGATACTAGGAGAGGATGGGGAGATACTGGGGGATACTAGGGGAGGATGGGGAGAGACTGGGGGATACTAGGGGAGGATGGGGGAGACTGGGGGATACTAGGAGAGGATGGGGGAAACTGGGGGATACTAGGGGAGGATGGGAGAGACTGGGGGATACTAGGGGGGATGGGAGAGACTGAGGGATACTAGGGGAGGATTGGAGAGACTGGGGGATACTAGGGGAGGATGGGAGAGACTGGGGGGATACTAGGGGAGGATGTGGAGAGACTGGGGGATACTAGGGGAGGATGGGAGAGACTGGGGGGATACTAGGGGAGGATGTGGAGAGACTGGGGGATACTAGGAGAGGATGGGGGATACTGGAGGAGGATGGGGGATACTGGGGGATAGTAGGGGAGGATGGGGAGAGACTGGGGGATACTAGGGGAGGATGGGGAGAGACTGGGGGATACTAGGGGAGGATGGGGAGAGACTGGGGGATACTAGGAGAGGATGGGAGAGACTGGGGGATACTAGGGGAGGATGGGAGAGACTGGGGGATACTAGTGGAGGATGGGGAGAGACTGGGGGATACTAGGAGAGGATGGGGGATACTAGGGGAGGATGGGGGAGGATGGGAGAGACTGGGGGATACTAGGGGAGGATGGGGAGAGACTGGGGGATACTAGGAGAGGATGGGGGATACTGGAGGAGGATGGGGGATACTGGGGGATACTAGGGGAGGATGGGGAGAGACTGGGGGATAGTAGGGGAGGATGGGAGAGACTGGGGGATACTAGGGGAGGATGGGAGTGACTGGGGGATACTAGGGTAGGATGGGTTAGACTGGGGGATACTAGGGGAGGATGGGAGAGACTGGGGGATACTAGGGGAGGATGGGAGAGACTGGGGGATACCAGGGGAGGATGGGGAGAGACTGGGGGATACTAGGAGAGGATGGGGGATACTGGAGGAGGATGGGGGATACTGGGGGATACTAGGGGAGGATGGGGAGAGACTGGGGGATAGTAGGGGAGGATGGGAAAGACTGGGGGATACTAGGGGAGGATGGGAGAGACTGGGGGATACTAGGGGAGGATGGGGAGAGACTGGGGGATACTAGGAGAGGATGGGGGAGACTGGGGGATACTAGGGGAGGATGGGAGAGACTGGGGGATACTAGGGGGGATGGGAGAGACTGGGGGATAGTAGGGGAGGATGGGAGAGACTGGGGGATACTAGGGGAGGATGGGGAGAGACTGGAGGATACTAGGAGAGGATGGGGAGATACTGGGGGATACTAGGGGAGGATGGGGAGAGACTGGGGGATACTAGGGGAGGATGGGGGAGACTGGGGGATACTAGGAGAGGATGGGGGAAACTGGGGGATACTAGGGGAGGATGGGAGAGACTGGGGGATACTAGGGGGGATGGGAGAGACTGAGGGATACTAGGGGAGGATTGGAGAGACTGGGGGATACTAGGGGAGGATGGTAGAGACTGGGGGGATACTAGGGGAGGATGTGGAGAGACTGGGGGATACTAGGGGAGGATGGGAGAGACTGGGGGGATACTAGGGGAGGATGTGGAGAGACTGGGGGATACTAGGAGAGGATGGGGGATACTGGAGGAGGATGGGGGATACTGGGGGATAGTAGGGGAGGATGGGGAGAGACTGGGGGATACTAGGGGAGGATGGGGAGAGACTGGGGGATACTAGGGGAGGATGGGGAGAGACTGGGGGATACTAGGAGAGGATGGGAGAGACTGGGGGATACTAGGGGAGGATGGGAGAGACTGGGGGATACTAGTGGAGGATGGGGAGAGACTGGGGGATACTAGGAGAGGATGGGGGATACTAGGGGAGGATGGGGGAGGATGGGAGAGACTGGGGGATACTAGGGGAGGATGGGGAGAGACTGGGGGATACTAGGAGAGGATGGGGAGAGACTGGGGGATAGTAGGGGAGGATGGGAGAGACTGGGGGATACTAGGGGAGGATGGGGAGAGACTGGGGGATACTAGGGGAGGATGGGGGAGACTGGGGGATACTAGGAGAGGATGGGGGAGACTGGGGGATACTAGGGGAGGATGGGAGAGACTGGGGGATACTAGGGGGGATGGGAGAGACTGGGGGATAGTAGGGGAGGATGGGAGAGACTGGGGGATACTAGGGGAGGATGGGGAGAGACTGGAGGATACTAGGAGAGGATGGGGGATACTGGAGGAGGATGGGGGATACTGGGGGATAGTAGGGGAGGATGGGGAGAGACTGGGGGATACTAGGGGAGGATGGGGAGAGACTGGGGGATACTAGGGGAGGATGGGGAGAGACTGGGGGATACTAGGAGAGGATGGGAGAGACTGGGGGATACTAGGGGAGGATGGGAGAGACTGGGGGATACTAGTGGAGGATGGGGAGAGACTGGGGGATACTAGGAGAGGATGGGGGATACTAGGGGAGGATGGGGGAGGATGGGAGAGACTGGGGGATACTAGGGGAGGATGGGGAGAGACTGGGGGATACTAGGAGAGGATGGGGGATACTGGAGGAGGATGGGGGATACTGGGGGATACTAGGGGAGGATGGGGAGAGACTGGGGGATAGTAGGGGAGGATGGGAGAGACTGGGGGATACTAGGGGAGGATGGGAGTGACTGGGGGATACTAGGGTAGGATGGGTTAGACTGGGGGATACTAGGGGAGGATGGGAGAGACTGGGGGATACTAGGGGAGGATGGGAGAGACTGGGGGATACCAGGGGAGGATGGGGAGAGACTGGGGGATACTAGGAGAGGATGGGGGATACTGGAGGAGGATGGGGGATACTGGGGGATACTAGGGGAGGATGGGGAGAGACTGGGGGATAGTAGGGGAGGATGGGAAAGACTGGGGGATACTAGGGGAGGATGGGAGAGACTGGGGGATACTAGGGGAGGATGGGGAGAGACTGGGGGATACTAGGAGAGGATGGGGGAGACTGGGGGATACTAGGGGAGGATGGGAGAGACTGGGGGATACTAGGGGGGATGGGAGAGACTGGGGGATAGTAGGGGAGGATGGGAGAGACTGGGGGATACTAGGGGAGGATGGGGAGAGACTGGAGGATACTAGGAGAGGATGGGGAGATACTGGGGGATACTAGGGGAGGATGGGGAGAGACTGGGGGATACTAGGGGAGGATGGGGGAGACTGGGGGATACTAGGAGAGGATGGGGGAAACTGGGGGATACTAGGGGAGGATGGGAGAGACTGGGGGATACTAGGGGGGATGGGAGAGACTGAGGGATACTAGGGGAGGATTGGAGAGACTGGGGGATACTAGGGGAGGATGGTAGAGACTGGGGGGATACTAGGGGAGGATGTGGAGAGACTGGGGGATACTAGGGGAGGATGGGAGAGACTGGGGGGATACTAGGGGAGGATGTGGAGAGACTGGGGGATACTAGGAGAGGATGGGGGATACTGGAGGAGGATGGGGGATACTGGGGGATAGTAGGGGAGGATGGGGAGAGACTGGGGGATACTAGGGGAGGATGGGGAGAGACTGGGGGATACTAGGGGAGGATGGGGAGAGACTGGGGGATACTAGGAGAGGATGGGAGAGACTGGGGGATACTAGGGGAGGATGGGAGAGACTGGGGGATACTAGTGGAGGATGGGGAGAGACTGGGGGATACTAGGAGAGGATGGGGGATACTAGGGGAGGATGGGGGAGGATGGGAGAGACTGGGGGATACTAGGGGAGGATGGGGAGAGACTGGGGGATACTAGGAGAGGATGGGGAGAGACTGGGGGATAGTAGGGGAGGATGGGAGAGACTGGGGGATACTAGGGGAGGATGGGGAGAGACTGGGGGATACTAGGGGAGGATGGGGGAGACTGGGGGATACTAGGAGAGGATGGGGGAGACTGGGGGATACTAGGGGAGGATGGGAGAGACTGGGGGATACTAGGGGGGATGGGAGAGACTGGGGGATAGTAGGGGAGGATGGGAGAGACTGGGGGATACTAGGGGAGGATGGGGAGAGACTGGAGGATACTAGGAGAGGATGGGGAGATACTGGGGGATACTAGGGGAGGATGGGGAGAGACTGGGGGATACTAGGGGAGGATGGGGGAGACTGGGGGATACTAGGAGAGGATGGGGGAAACTGGGGGATACTAGGGGAGGATGGGAGAGACTGGGGGATACTAGGGGGGATGGGAGAGACTGAGGGATACTAGGGGAGGATTGGAGAGACTGGGGGATACTAGGGGAGGATGGGAGAGACTGGGGGGATACTAGGGGAGGATGTGGAGAGACTGGGGGATACTAGGGGAGGATGGGAGAGACTGGGGGGATACTAGGGGAGGATGTGGAGAGACTGGGGGATACTAGGAGAGGATGGGGGATACTGGAGGAGGATGGGGGATACTGGGGGATAGTAGGGGAGGATGGGGAGAGACTGGGGGATACTAGGGGAGGATGGGGAGAGACTGGGGGATACTAGGGGAGGATGGGGAGAGACTGGGGGATACTAGGAGAGGATGGGAGAGACTGGGGGATACTAGGGGAGGATGGGAGAGACTGGGGGATACTAGTGGAGGATGGGGAGAGACTGGGGGATACTAGGAGAGGATGGGGGATACTAGGGGAGGATGGGGGAGGATGGGAGAGACTGGGGGATACTAGGGGAGGATGGGGAGAGACTGGGGGATACTAGGAGAGGATGGGGGATACTGGAGGAGGATGGGGGATACTGGGGGATACTAGGGGAGGATGGGGAGAGACTGGGGGATAGTAGGGGAGGATGGGAGAGACTGGGGGATACTAGGGGAGGATGGGAGTGACTGGGGGATACTAGGGTAGGATGGGTTAGACTGGGGGATACTAGGGGAGGATGGGAGAGACTGGGGGATACTAGGGGAGGATGGGAGAGACTGGGGGATACCAGGGGAGGATGGGGAGAGACTGGGGGATACTAGGAGAGGATGGGGGATACTGGAGGAGGATGGGGGATACTGGGGGATACTAGGGGAGGATGGGGAGAGACTGGGGGATAGTAGGGGAGGATGGGAAAGACTGGGGGATACTAGGGGAGGATGGGAGAGACTGGGGGATACTAGGGGAGGATGGGGAGAGACTGGGGGATACTAGGAGAGGATGGGGGATACTAGAGGGGGATGGGGAGACTGGGGGATACTAGGGGAGGATGGGGAGAGACTGGGGATACTAGGGGAGGATGGGGAGAGACTGGGGGATACTAGGAGAGGATGGGGGATACTAGGGGAGGATGGGGGAGGATGGGAGAGACTGGGGGATACTAGGGGAGGATGGGGAGAGACTGGGGGATACTAGGAGAGGATGGGGGATACTGGAGGAGGATGGGGGATACTGGGGGATACTAGGGGAGGATGGGGAGAGACTGGGGGATAGTAGGGGAGGATGGGAGAGACTGGGGGATACTAGGGGAGGATGGGAGTGACTGGGGGATACTAGGGTAGGATGGGTTAGATTGGGGGATACTAGGGGAGGATGGGAGAGACTGGGGGATACTAGGGGAGGATGGGAGAGACTGGGGGATACCAGGGGAGGATGGGGAGAGACTGGGGGATACTAGGAGAGGATGGGGGATACTAGGGGAGGATGGGGAGACTGGGGGATACTAGGGGAGGATGGGGAGAGACTGGGGGTACTAGGGAGGATGGGAGAGACTGGGGGATACTAGGGGAGGATGGGAGAGACTGGGGGATACCAGGGGAGGATGGGGAGAGACTGGGGGATACTAGGAGAGGATGGGGGATACTGGAGGAGGATGGGGGATACTGGGGGATACTAGGGGAGGATGGGGAGAGACTGGGGGATAGTAGGGGAGGATGGGAAAGACTGGGGGATACTAGGGGAGGATGGGAGAGACTGGGGGATACTAGGGGAGGATGGGGAGAGACTGGGGTATACTAGGAGAGGATGGGGGATACTAGGGGGGGATGGGGAGACTGGGGGATACTAGGGGAGGATGGGGAGAGACTGGGGATACTAGGGGAGGATGGGGAGAGACTGGGGGATACTAGGAGAGGATGGGGGATACTAGGGGAGGATGGGGGAGGATGGGAGAGACTGGGGGATACTAGGGGAGGATGGGGAGAGACTGGGGGATACTAGGAGAGGATGGGGGATACTGGAGGAGGATGGGGGATACTGGGGGATACTATGGGAGGATGGGGAGAGACTGGGGGATAGTAGGGGAGGATGGGAGAGACTGGGGGATACTAGGGGAGGATGGGAGTGACTGGGGGATACTAGGGTAGGATGGGTTAGATTGGGGGATACTAGGGGAGGATGGGAGAGACTGGGGGATACTAGGGGAGGATGGGAGAGACTGGGGGATACCAGGGGAGGATGGGGAGAGACTGGGGGATACTAGGAGAGGATGGGGGATACTAGGGGAGGATGGGGAGACTGGGGGATACTAGGGGAGGATGGGGAGAGACTGGGGGTACTAGGGAGGATGGGAGAGACTGGGGGATACTAGGGGAGGATGGGGAGAGACTTGGGGATACTAGGGGCGGATGGGGGAGACTGGGGGATACTAGGATATGATGGGGGAAACTGGGGGATACTAGGGGAGGATGGGGAAAGACTGGGGGATACTAGGGGAGGATGGGGAGAGACTGGGGGATACTAGGAGAGGATGGGGGATACTGGAGGAGGATGGGGGATACTGGGGGATACTAGGGGAGGATGGGGAGAGACTGGGGGATAGTAGGGGAGGATGGGAGAGACTGGGGGATACTAGGGGAGGATGGGGAGAGACTGGGGGATACTAGGGGAGGATGGGGGAGACTGGGGGATACTAGGAGAGGATGGGGAGACTGGGGGATACTAGGGGAGGATGGGAGAGACTGGGGGATACTAGGGGGATGGGAGAGACTGGGGGATAGTAGGGGAGGATGGGAGAGACTGGGGGATACTAGGGGAGGATGGGAGAGACTGGGGGATACTAGGGGAGGATGGGGAGAGACTGGGGGATACTAGGGGAGGATGGGAGAGACTGGGGGATACTAGGGGGGATGGGAGAGACTGGGGGATAGTAGGGGAGGATGGGAGAGACTGGGGGATACTAGGGGAGGATGGGGAGAGACTGGAGGATACTAGGAGAGGATGGGGGAGACTGGGGGATACTAGGGGAGGATGGGAGAGACTGGGGGATACTAGGGGGGATGGGAGAGACTGGGGGATAGTAGGGGAGGATGGGAGAGACTGGGGGATACTAGGGGAGGATGGGGAGAGACTGGAGGATACTAGGAGAGGATGGGGAGATACTGGGGGATACTAGGGGAGGATGGGGAGAGACTGGGGGATACTAGGGGAGGATGGGGGAGACTGGGGGATACTAGGAGAGGATGGGGGAAACTGGGGGATACTAGGGGAGGATGGGAGAGACTGGGGGATACTAGGGGGGATGGGAGAGACTGAGGGATACTAGGGGAGGATTGGAGAGACTGGGGGATACTAGGGGAGGATGGGAGAGACTGGGGGGATACTAGGGGAGGATGTGGAGAGACTGGGGGATACTAGGGGAGGATGGGAGAGACTGGGGGGATACTAGGGGAGGATGTGGAGAGACTGGGGGATACTAGGAGAGGATGGGGGATACTGGAGGAGGATGGGGGATACTGGGGGATAGTAGGGGAGGATGGGGAGAGACTGGGGGATACTAGGGGAGGATGGGGAGAGACTGGGGGATACTAGGGGAGGATGGGGAGAGACTGGGGGATACTAGGAGAGGATGGGAGAGACTGGGGGATACTAGGGGAGGATGGGAGAGACTGGGGGATACTAGTGGAGGATGGGGAGAGACTGGGGGATACTAGGAGAGGATGGGGGATACTAGGGGAGGATGGGGGAGGATGGGAGAGACTGGGGGATACTAGGGGAGGATGGGGAGAGACTGGGGGATACTAGGAGAGGATGGGGGATACTGGAGGAGGATGGGGGATACTGGGGGATACTAGGGGAGGATGGGGAGAGACTGGGGGATAGTAGGGGAGGATGGGAGAGACTGGGGGATACTAGGGGAGGATGGGAGTGACTGGGGGATACTAGGGTAGGATGGGTTAGACTGGGGGATACTAGGGGAGGATGGGAGAGACTGGGGGATACTAGGGGAGGATGGGAGAGACTGGGGGATACCAGGGGAGGATGGGGAGAGACTGGGGGATACTAGGAGAGGATGGGGGATACTGGAGGAGGATGGGGGATACTGGGGGATACTAGGGGAGGATGGGGAGAGACTGGGGGATAGTAGGGGAGGATGGGAAAGACTGGGGGATACTAGGGGAGGATGGGAGAGACTGGGGGATACTAGGGGAGGATGGGGAGAGACTGGGGGATACTAGGAGAGGATGGGGGAGACTGGGGGATACTAGGGGAGGATGGGAGAGACTGGGGGATACTAGGGGGGATGGGAGAGACTGGGGGATAGTAGGGGAGGATGGGAGAGACTGGGGGATACTAGGGGAGGATGGGGAGAGACTGGAGGATACTAGGAGAGGATGGGGAGATACTGGGGGATACTAGGGGAGGATGGGGAGAGACTGGGGGATACTAGGGGAGGATGGGGGAGACTGGGGGATACTAGGAGAGGATGGGGGAAACTGGGGGATACTAGGGGAGGATGGGAGAGACTGGGGGATACTAGGGGGGATGGGAGAGACTGAGGGATACTAGGGGAGGATTGGAGAGACTGGGGGATACTAGGGGAGGATGGTAGAGACTGGGGGGATACTAGGGGAGGATGTGGAGAGACTGGGGGATACTAGGGGAGGATGGGAGAGACTGGGGGGATACTAGGGGAGGATGTGGAGAGACTGGGGGATACTAGGAGAGGATGGGGGATACTGGAGGAGGATGGGGGATACTGGGGGATAGTAGGGGAGGATGGGGAGAGACTGGGGGATACTAGGGGAGGATGGGGAGAGACTGGGGGATACTAGGGGAGGATGGGGAGAGACTGGGGGATACTAGGAGAGGATGGGAGAGACTGGGGGATACTAGGGGAGGATGGGAGAGACTGGGGGATACTAGTGGAGGATGGGGAGAGACTGGGGGATACTAGGAGAGGATGGGGGATACTAGGGGAGGATGGGGGAGGATGGGAGAGACTGGGGGATACTAGGGGAGGATGGGGAGAGACTGGGGGATACTAGGAGAGGATGGGGAGAGACTGGGGGATAGTAGGGGAGGATGGGAGAGACTGGGGGATACTAGGGGAGGATGGGGAGAGACTGGGGGATACTAGGGGAGGATGGGGGAGACTGGGGGATACTAGGAGAGGATGGGGGAGACTGGGGGATACTAGGGGAGGATGGGAGAGACTGGGGGATACTAGGGGGGATGGGAGAGACTGGGGGATAGTAGGGGAGGATGGGAGAGACTGGGGGATACTAGGGGAGGATGGGGAGAGACTGGAGGATACTAGGAGAGGATGGGGAGATACTGGGGGATACTAGGGGAGGATGGGGAGAGACTGGGGGATACTAGGGGAGGATGGGGGAGACTGGGGGATACTAGGAGAGGATGGGGGAAACTGGGGGATACTAGGGGAGGATGGGAGAGACTGGGGGATACTAGGGGGGATGGGAGAGACTGAGGGATACTAGGGGAGGATTGGAGAGACTGGGGGATACTAGGGGAGGATGGGAGAGACTGGGGGGATACTAGGGGAGGATGTGGAGAGACTGGGGGATACTAGGGGAGGATGGGAGAGACTGGGGGGATACTAGGGGAGGATGTGGAGAGACTGGGGGATACTAGGAGAGGATGGGGGATACTGGAGGAGGATGGGGGATACTGGGGGATAGTAGGGGAGGATGGGGAGAGACTGGGGGATACTAGGGGAGGATGGGGAGAGACTGGGGGATACTAGGGGAGGATGGGGAGAGACTGGGGGATACTAGGAGAGGATGGGAGAGACTGGGGGATACTAGGGGAGGATGGGAGAGACTGGGGGATACTAGTGGAGGATGGGGAGAGACTGGGGGATACTAGGAGAGGATGGGGGATACTAGGGGAGGATGGGGGAGGATGGGAGAGACTGGGGGATACTAGGGGAGGATGGGGAGAGACTGGGGGATACTAGGAGAGGATGGGGGATACTGGAGGAGGATGGGGGATACTGGGGGATACTAGGGGAGGATGGGGAGAGACTGGGGGATAGTAGGGGAGGATGGGAGAGACTGGGGGATACTAGGGGAGGATGGGAGTGACTGGGGGATACTAGGGTAGGATGGGTTAGACTGGGGGATACTAGGGGAGGATGGGAGAGACTGGGGGATACTAGGGGAGGATGGGAGAGACTGGGGGATACCAGGGGAGGATGGGGAGAGACTGGGGGATACTAGGAGAGGATGGGGGATACTGGAGGAGGATGGGGGATACTGGGGGATACTAGGGGAGGATGGGGAGAGACTGGGGGATAGTAGGGGAGGATGGGAAAGACTGGGGGATACTAGGGGAGGATGGGAGAGACTGGGGGATACTAGGGGAGGATGGGGAGAGACTGGGGGATACTAGGAGAGGATGGGGGATACTAGGGGGGGATGGGGAGACTGGGGGATACTAGGGGAGGATGGGGAGAGACTGGGGATACTAGGGGAGGATGGGGAGAGACTGGGGGATACTAGGAGAGGATGGGGGATACTAGGGGAGGATGGGGGAGGATGGGAGAGACTGGGGGATACTAGGGGAGGATGGGGAGAGACTGGGGGATACTAGGAGAGGATGGGGGATACTGGAGGAGGATGGGGGATACTGGGGGATACTAGGGGAGGATGGGGAGAGACTGGGGGATAGTAGGGGAGGATGGGAGAGACTGGGGGATACTAGGGGAGGATGGGAGTGACTGGGGGATACTAGGGTAGGATGGGTTAGATTGGGGGATACTAGGGGAGGATGGGAGAGACTGGGGGATACTAGGGGAGGATGGGAGAGACTGGGGGATACCAGGGGAGGATGGGGAGAGACTGGGGGATACTAGGAGAGGATGGGGGATACTAGGGGAGGATGGGGAGACTGGGGGATACTAGGGGAGGATGGGGAGAGACTGGGGGTACTAGGGAGGATGGGAGAGACTGGGGGATACTAGGGGAGGATGGGAGAGACTGGGGGATACCAGGGGAGGATGGGGAGAGACTGGGGGATACTAGGAGAGGATGGGGGATACTGGAGGAGGATGGGGGATACTGGGGGATACTAGGGGAGGATGGGGAGAGACTGGGGGATAGTAGGGGAGGATGGGAAAGACTGGGGGATACTAGGGGAGGATGGGAGAGACTGGGGGATACTAGGGGAGGATGGGGAGAGACTGGGGTATACTAGGAGAGGATGGGGGATACTAGGGGGGGATGGGGAGACTGGGGGATACTAGGGGAGGATGGGGAGAGACTGGGGATACTAGGGGAGGATGGGGAGAGACTGGGGGATACTAGGAGAGGATGGGGGATACTAGGGGAGGATGGGGGAGGATGGGAGAGACTGGGGGATACTAGGGGAGGATGGGGAGAGACTGGGGGATACTAGGAGAGGATGGGGGATACTGGAGGAGGATGGGGGATACTGGGGGATACTATGGGAGGATGGGGAGAGACTGGGGGATAGTAGGGGAGGATGGGAGAGACTGGGGGATACTAGGGGAGGATGGGAGTGACTGGGGGATACTAGGGTAGGATGGGTTAGATTGGGGGATACTAGGGGAGGATGGGAGAGACTGGGGGATACTAGGGGAGGATGGGAGAGACTGGGGGATACCAGGGGAGGATGGGGAGAGACTGGGGGATACTAGGAGAGGATGGGGGATACTAGGGGAGGATGGGGAGACTGGGGGATACTAGGGGAGGATGGGGAGAGACTGGGGGTACTAGGGAGGATGGGAGAGACTGGGGGATACTAGGGGAGGATGGGGAGAGACTTGGGGATACTAGGGGCGGATGGGGGAGACTGGGGGATACTAGGATATGATGGGGGAAACTGGGGGATACTAGGGGAGGATGGGGAAAGACTGGGGGATACTAGGGGAGGATGGGGAGAGACTGGGGGATACTAGGAGAGGATGGGGGATACTGGAGGAGGATGGGGGATACTGGGGGATACTAGGGGAGGATGGGGAGAGACTGGGGGATAGTAGGGGAGGATGGGAGAGACTGGGGGATACTAGGGGAGGATGGGGAGAGACTGGGGGATACTAGGGGAGGATGGGGGAGACTGGGGGATACTAGGAGAGGATGGGGAGACTGGGGGATACTAGGGGAGGATGGGAGAGACTGGGGGATACTAGGGGGATGGGAGAGACTGGGGGATAGTAGGGGAGGATGGGAGAGACTGGGGGATACTAGGGGAGGATGGGAGAGACTGGGGGATACTAGGGGAGGATGGGGAGAGACTGGGGGATACTAGGGGAGGATGGGAGAGACTGGGGGATACTAGGGGAGGATGGGGAGAGACTGGGGGATACTAGGAGAGGATGGGGGATACTAGGGGGGGATGGGGAGACTGGGGGATACTAGGGGAGGATGGGGAGAGACTGGGGATACTAGGGGAGGATGGGGAGAGACTGGGGGATACTAGGGGAGGATGGGGGAGACTGGGGGATACTAGGAGAGGATGGGGGAGACTGGGGGATACTAGGGGAGGATGGGAGAGACTGGGGGATACTAGGGGAGGATGGGAGAGACTGGGGGATACTAGGGGAGGATGGGGAGAGACTGGGGGATACTAGGAGATGATGGGGGATACTAGGGGAGGATGGGGGAGGATGGGAGAGACTGGGGGATACTAGGGGAGGATGGGGAGAGACTGGGGGATACTAGGAGAGGATGGGGGATACTGGAGGAGGATGGGGGATACTGGGGGATACTAGGGGAGGATGGGGAGAGACTGGGGGATAGTAGGGGAGGATGGGAGAGACTGGGGGATACTAGGGGAGGATGGGAGTGACTGGGGGATACTAGGGTAGGATGGGTTAGACTGGGGGATACTAAGGGAGGATGGGAGAGACTGGGGGATACTAGGGGAGGATGGGAGAGACTGGGGGATACCAGGGGAGGATGGGGAGAGACTGGGGGATACTAGGAGAGGATGGGGGATACTGGAGGAGGATGGGGGATACTGGGGGATACTAGGGGAGGATGGGGAGAGACTGGGGGATAGTAGGGGAGGATGGGAAAGACTGGGGGATACTAGGGGAGGATGGGGAGAGACTGGGGGATACTAGGGGAGGATGGGGAGAGACTGGGGGATACTAGGGGAGGATGGGGAGAGACTGGGGGATACTAGGAGAGGATGGGAGAGACTGGGGGATACTAGGGGAGGATGGGAGAGACTGGGGGATACTAGTGGAGGATGGGGAGAGACTGGGGGATACTAGGAGAGGATGGGGGATACTAGGGGAGGATGGGGGAGGATGGGAGAGACTGGGGGATACCAGGGGAGGATGGGGAGAGACTGGGGGATACTAGGAGAGGATGGGGGATACTGGAGGAGGATGGGGGATACTGGGGGATACTAGGGGAGGATGGGGAGAGACTGGGGGATAGTAGGGGAGGATGGGAAAGACTGGGGGATACTAGGGGAGGATGGGGAGAGACTGGGGGATACTAGGGGAGGATGGGGAGAGACTGGGGGATACTAGGGGAGGATGGGGAGAGACTGGGGGATACTAGGGGAGGATGGGAGAGACTGGGGGATACTAGGGGAGGATGGGGAGAGACTGGGGGATACTAGGAGAGGATGGGGGATACTAGGGGGGGATGGGGAGACTGGGGGATACTAGGGGAGGATGGGGAGAGACTGGGGATACTAGGGGAGGATGGGGAGAGACTGGGGGATACTAGGGGAGGATGGGGAGAGACTGGGGGATACTAAGAGATGATGGGGGATACTAGGGGAGGATGGGGGAGGATGGGAGAGACTGGGGGATACTAGGGGAGGATGGGGAGAGACTGGGGGATACTAGGAGAGGATGGGGGATACTGGAGGAGGATGGGGGATACTGGGGGATACTAGGGGAGGATGGGGAGAGACTGGGGGATAGTAGGGGAGGATGGGAGAGACTGGGGGATACTAGGGGAGGATGGGAGTGACTGGGGGATACTAGGGTAGGATGGGTTAGACTGGGGGATACTAAGGGAGGATGGGAGAGACTGGGGGATACTAGGGGAGGATGGGAGAGACTGGGGGATACCAGGGGAGGATGGGGAGAGACTGGGGGATACTAGGAGAGGATGGGGGATACTGGAGGAGGATGGGGGATACTGGGGGATACTAGGGGAGGATGGGGAGAGACTGGGGGATAGTAGGGGAGGATGGGAAAGACTGGGGGATACTAGGGGAGGATGGGGAGAGACTGGGGGATACTAGGGGAGGATGGGGAGAGACTGGGGGATACTAGGGGAGGATGGGGAGAGACTGGGGGATACTAGGAGAGGATGGGAGAGACTGGGGGATACTAGGGGAGGATGGGAGAGACTGGGGGATACTAGTGGAGGATGGGGAGAGACTGGGGGATACTAGGAGAGGATGGGGGATACTAGGGGAGGATGGGGGAGGATGGGAGAGACTGGGGGATACCAGGGGAGGATGGGGAGAGACTGGGGGATACTAGGAGAGGATGGGGGATACTGGAGGAGGATGGGGGATACTGGGGGATACTAGGGGAGGATGGGGAGAGACTGGGGGATAGTAGGGGAGGATGGGAAAGACTGGGGGATACTAGGGGAGTATGGGGAGAGACTGGGGGATACTAGGGGAGGATGGGGAGAGACTGGGGGATACTAGGGGAGGATGGGGAGAGACTGGGGGATACTAGGAGAGGATGGGAGAGACTGGGGGATACTAGGGGAGGATGGGAGAGACTGGGGGATACTAGTGGAGGATGGGGAGAGACTGGGGGATACTAGGAGAGGATGGGGGATACTAGGGGAGGATGGGGGAGGATGGGAGAGATTGGGGGATACTAGGGGAGGATGGGGAGAGACTGGGGGATACTAGGAGAGGATGGGGGATACTGGAGGAGGATGGGGGATACTGGAGGATACTAGGGGAGGATGGGGAGAGACTGGGGGATAGTAGGGGAGGATGGGAGAGACTGGGGGATACTAGGGGAGGATGGGAGTGACTGGGGGATACTAGGGTAGGATGGGTTAGACTGGGGGATACTAGGGGAGGATGGGAGAGACTGGGGGATACTAGGGGAGGATGGGAGAGACTGGGGGATACCAGGGGAGGATGGGGAGAGACTGGGGGATACTAGGAGAGGATGGGGGATACTAGGGGAGGATGGGGAGACTGGGGGATACTAGGGGAGGATGGGGAGAGACTGGGGATACTAGGGGAGGATGGGAGAGACTGGGGGATACTAGGGGAGGATGGGGAGAGACTTGGGGATACTAGGGGCGGATAGGGGAGACTGGGGGATACTAGGATATGATGGGGGAAACTGGGGGATACTATGGGAGGATGGGGAAAGACTGGGGGATACAAGGGGAGGATGGGGAGAGACTGGGGGATACTAGGAGAGGATGGGGGATACTGGAGGAGGATTGGGGATACTGGGGGATACTAGGGGAGGATGGGGAGAGACTGGGGGATAGTAGGGGAGGATGGGAGAGACTGGGGGATACTAGGGGAGGATGGGGAGAGACTGGGGGATACTAGGGGAGGATGGGGGAGACTGGGGGATACTAGGAGAGGATGGGGGAGACTGGGGGATACTAGGGGAGGATGGGAGAGACTGGGGGATACTAGGGGGGATGGGAGAGACTGGGGGATAGTAGGGGAGGATGGGAGAGACTGGGGGATACTAGGGGAGGATGGGGAGAGACTGGGGGATACTAGGGGAGGATGGGGAGAGACTGGGGGATACTAGGGGAGGATGGGAGAGACTGGGGGATACTAGGGGAGGGTGGGGAGAGACTGGGGGATACTAGGAGAGGATGGGGGATACTAGGGGGGGATGGGGAGACTGGGGGATACTAGGGGAGGATGGGGAGAGACTGGGGATACTAGGGGAGGATGGGGAGAGACTGGGGGATACTAGGGGAGGATGGGGAGACTGGGGGATACTAGGAGAGGATGGGGGAGACTGGGGGATACTAGGGGAGGATGGGAGAGACTGGGGGATACTAGGGGAGGATGGGAGAGACTGGGGGATACTAGGGGAGGATGGGGAGAGACTGGGGGATTCTAGGAGATGATGGGGGATACTAGGGGAGGATGGGGGAGGATGGGAGAGACTGGGGGATACTAGGGGAGGATGGGGAGAGACTGGGGGATACTAGGAGAGGATGGGGGATACTGGAGGAGGATGGGGGATACTGGGGGATACTAGGGGAGGATGGGGAGAGACTGGGGGATAGTAGGGGAGGATGGGAGAGACTGGGGGATACTAGGGGAGGATGGGAGTGACTGGGGGATACTAGGGTAGGATGGGTTAGACTGGGGGATACTAGGGGAGGATGGGAGAGACTGGGGGATACTAGGGGAGGATGGGAGAGACTGGGGGATACTAGGGGAGGATGGGGAGAGACTGGGGGATACTAGGAGAGGATGGGGGATACTAGGGGAGGATGGGGAGAGACTGGAGGATACTAGGGGAGGATGGGGAGAGACTGGGGATACTAGGGGAGGATGGGAGAGACTGGGGGATACTAGGGGAGGATGGGGAGAGACTTGGGGATACTAGGGGCGGATGGGGGAGACTGGGGGATACTAGGATATGATGGGGGAAACTGGGGGATACTAGGGGAGGATGGGGAAAGACTGGGGGATACTAGGGGAGGATGGGGAGAGACTGGGGTATACTAGGAGAGGATGGGAGAGACTGGGGGATACTAGGAGAGGATGGGGGAAACTGGGGGATACTAGGAGATGATGGGGGAGACTGGGGGATACTAGGGGAGGATGGGAGAGACTGGGGGATACTAGGAGATGATGGGGGAGACTGGGGGATACTAGGAGATGATGGGGGAGACTGGGGGATACTAGGAGAGACTGGGGGATCCTAGGGGATACTAGGGGAGGATGGGGAGAGACTGAGGGATAATAGGGGAGGATGGGGAGAGACTGGGGATACTAGGGGAGGATGGGGAGAGACTGTGGATACTAGGGGAGGATGGGGAGAGACTGGGGATACTAGGGGAGGATGGGGAGAGACTGGGGATACTAGGGGAGGATGGGGAGAGACGGGATACTAGGGCAGGATGGGGAGAGACGGGATACTAGGGGAGGATGGGGGAGACTGGAAATACTAGGGAAGGATGGGGGAGATTCTCAGTTACACTGGGTGAGGAGACTCATGCATAATTGGTGGGGATTGAGGAAAGTCTGAATTATACTGGCAGTAGGAGGGAGAGATTCAACCATACTCGGGAGGATGGAGGGATAGGGGAAGTTTGGGGAGACTGCAGGAGGATGGGAAACACTCAGATCCTTTGCAGTATTCCCTTCTATCTTGTGATAGAGCATCCATGATCCTACAATGGAAGCACAAATATGTTTGATGGCCTGTTATCATTGTGGTCATGACCCTCCCTCTGAGTAAGACAGAGGAATGTAAAGAACTTGTGAATCCACTGTAAGACAATATTCAAAAAGTACTGAATATCCATACCATTCACCAGCACCTTCATTGGCCAAGAATATCATTCCACTGAACCAAAAGGTACAGGAAAACTTGAGCACTACCTGTCACTTTGAAAACAACAAAAATATGCAGAGCATAACAACAAACCAAAAAGGGTATTTTGGCAAAAAAAGACTGAAAAGACCCAGTTGAAACTCATTGAAAACAACCAATGAGGCAATTTAGTTAGGATTAATGGTACCAGGACCAGATTTCACCAGCAGAAATGATCCATTTAGAATCTTTCCATCAATGCAAATAACTGTTATTTACTACTGTCACGCCCTGGCCATAGAGAGGCTTTTATTCTCTATTTTGGTTAGGCCAGTGTCACGTTCTGACCTCTATTTCTGTTTTGTATTTATTTAGTATGGTCAGGGCGTGAGTTGGGTGGGCAGTCTATGTTTGTTTTTCTATGTTTTGGGGCATTTCTATGTTTTCGGCCTAGTATGGTTCTCAATCAGAGGCAGGTGTCATTAGTTGTCTCTGATTGAGAATCATACTTAGGTAGCCTGGGTTTCACTGTGTTTGTGGGTGATTGTTCCTGTCACTGTGTTTGTCGTCACAGGATAGGACTGTTTTGCGTTCTCACATTTCTTGTTTTCGTTAGTTTGTTCATGTGTAGTGATTTATTAAAATATGAATAACCACCACGCTGCGCTTTGGTCCGCTTCTCCTCCTCCTACAGACGAACGCCCTTACAGAATCACCCACCGCAACAGGACCAAGCGGCGTGGTAACGGGCAACAGCGGCACAAGGAGGAATGGACTTGGGATGATGTGTTGGACGGCAAGGGTTGCTACACATGGGAGGAGATCCTGGCGGGAAAGGATCGCCTTCCATGGGAACAGGTGGAGGCAGCGAGGAGAGCAGAGGCAGCCGGAGAGAGGAGCCGGCGATATGAGGGAACGCGGTTGGCAAGGAAGCCCGGGAGTCAGCCCCAAAAATGTCTTGGGGGGGGGCTAACAGGGAGTATGGCTACGCCAGGTAGGAGACCTGAGCCAACTTCCTGTGGTTACCGGGGGGCTCGAGAGACCGGGCAGGCACCGTGTTATGCTGTGGAGCGCACGGTGTCCCCAGTGCGGGTGCACAGCCCGGTGCGGTACATTCCAGCTCCGCGTATCGGCCGGGCTAGAGTGGGCATCGAGCCAAGTGCCATGAAGCCGGCTCTACGCATCTGGTCTCCAGTGCGTCTCCTTGGGCCGGCTTACATGGCACCAGCCTTGCGCACGGTGTCCCCGGTTCGCCTGCATAGCCCAGTGCGGGCTATTCCACCTCGCCGCACGGGCAGGGCGACCGGGACCATTCAACCGGGTAAGGTTGGGCAGGCTCGGTGCTCAAGAGCTCCAGTGCGCCTGCACGGCCCGGTCTATCCGTCACCACCTCCACGCACCAGCCCTCCGGTGGCAGCTCCCCGTACCAGGCTGTCTCTCCGGCCCATCCTTGCAGGGGCTCTCTCCTCTCCAGCGCTGCCGGAGTCTCCCGCCTCTCCGGCGCTACCAGAGCCTTCCTCCTCTCCAGCGCCGCCAGTGCCGCCCGTCTGCCCAGCGCCGCCAGCGCCGCCCGTCTGCCCAGCGCCGCCCGTCTGCCCAGCGCCGCCAGTGCCGCCCGTCTGCCCAGCGCCGCCAGTGCTGCCCGTCTGCCCAGCGCCGCCCGTCTGCCAGGAGCCGCCAGTGCCGCCCGTCTGCCAGGAGCCGCCAGTGCCGCCCGTCTGCCAGGAGCCGCCAGTGCCGCCCGTCTGCCAGGAGCCGCCAGTGCCGCCCGTCTGCCAGGAGCCGCCAGTGCCGCCCGTCTGCCAGGGGCCGCCAGTGCCGCCCGTCAGCCAGGGGCCGCCAGTGCCGCCCGTCAGCCAGGGGCCGCCAGTGCCGCCCGTCAGCCAGGGGCCGCCAGTGCCGCCCGTCAGCCAGGGGCCGCCAGTGCCGCCCGTCAGCCAGGGGCCGCCAGTGCCGCCAGTCAGCCAGGGGCCGCCAGTCAGCCAGGGGCCGCCAGTGCCGCCAGTAAGCCAGGGGCCGCCAGTAAGCCAGGGGCCGCCAGTGCCGCCAGTCAGCCAGGGGCCTGCAGTAAGCCAGGGGCCGCCAGTGCCGTCAGTCAGCCAGGGGCCGCCCGAGCAGCTGCCCCTCTGTCCAGAGCAGCTGTCGCCCCTCTGTCCCAAGCTGCTGCCACCCCTCTGTCCCGAGCAGCTGTCCCTCTGTCCCGAGCAGCTGTCCCTCTGTCCCGAGCAGCTGTCCCTCTGTCCCGAGCAGCTGTCCCTCTGTCCCGAGCTGCTATCGCCCCTCTGTCCCGAGCTGCTATCGCCCCTCTGTCCCGAGCAGCTGCCCCTCTGTCCCGAGCAGTTGTCCCTCTGTCCCGAGCAGCTGCTTCACCTCTGTCCCGAGCTGCCCCTCTGTCCCGAGCAGCCCCTCTGTCCAGTGGGGTCATTGAGAGGGGTGGCCATGGTGAGTAAGCCAGGGAGGCGGACAATAAGGCGGACTAAGACAATGGTGAAGTGGGGTCCGCGTCCTGCGCCAGAGCCGCCACCGCGGACAGACGCCCACCCAGACCCTCCCCTATAGGTCAAGGTTTTGCGGCCGGAGTCCACACCTTTGGGGGGGGGTACTGTCACGTTCTGACCTCTATTTCTGTTTTGTATTTATTTAGTATGGTCAGGGCGTGAGTTGGGTGGGCAGTCTATGTTTGTTTTTCTATGTTTTGGGGCATTTCTATGTTTTCGGCCTAGTATGGTTCTCAATCAGAGGCAGGTGTCATTAGTTGTCTCTGATTGAGAATCATACTTAGGTAGCCTGGGTTTCACTGTGTTTGTGGGTGATTGTTCCTGTCACTGTGTTTGTCGTCACAGGATAGGACTGTTTTGCGTTCTCACATTTCTTGTTTTCGTTAGTTTGTTCATGTGTAGTGATTTATTAAAATATGAATAACCACCACGCTGCGCTTTGGTCCGCTTCTCCTCCTCCTACAGACGAACGCCCTTACAGCCAGGGTGTGACTAGGGTGGGCATTCTAGTTTATTTATTTCTATGTTTTTCTATTTCTTTGTTTTTTGCCGAGTGTGGATCCCAATCAGAGGCAGCTGTTTATCATTGCCTCTGATTGGGGATCACATATAAGTTGTCATTCTCCTTTTGGTGTTTGTGGGATCTTTTTGTTGTTTGTTAGCTCTGTGAAGCATGCAAAACGTGCTGTTGTTATTCTTTTGGTGTTCTGAGTAATTAAAGAATCATGAACACTTACCACGCTGCACCTTGGTCTCCTTCAGACGACAAACGTTACAACTACCTCATTATGGCAAAATGTATGGGAATGTAAACCAAATATTCATGTCAGTACATTTCTTGGTAAGATTATTTTAACAATACAAAACATACATATACAAACGACAATATCACACAAACATCAACTACATCACACCTGCCCAGACCCACCTGTTCACACCCCCCATCTCCAGCACCCTCATCACTCTCAACAACATGACCTCAAACTGCACCATTTTGTTTCTCTCCGTCGCCCAGGCACTTTCAACATTTAGATAATAAAGCATTTGACCTTCATGTCAGTTCAAAACAATCGATGTGTCACCCCTATGTCAGACTTTGACTGATCAACAAAGCAAACCATCCAGCAGTTACGTATTAGGAAATTACTTTGACCTTGTGGCGACAATGTTTTTTAAAATTGTTTTATTTATTTTTATTTATTCATTTAACTTCCAAGTCAGTTAAGAACAAACTCTTAATTACAATGACATCACTACAAGAGAGACAACACTACATAAAGAGAGACCTGAGACAACAACATAGCAAGGCAGCAACACATAGCAACACAACATGACAACAACATGGTAGCAGCACAAAACATGGTACAAACATTATTGGGCACAGACAACAGCACAAAGGGTAAGAAGGTAGAGACAACAATACATCACACAAAGCAGCCACAACTTTCAGTAAGAGTGTCCATGATTGAGTCTTTGAATGAAGTGATTGAGATAAAACTGTCCAGTTTGAGTGTTTGTTGCAGCTCGTTCCAGTCGCTAGCTGCAGCGAACTGAAAAGATGATCGACCCAGGGATGTTTGTGCTTCAGGACCTTTAACAGAATGTGACTGGCAGAACGGGTGTTGTATGTGGAGGATGAGGGCTGCAGTAGATATATCAGATAGGGGGGAGTGAGGCCTAAGAGGGGTTTATAAATAAGCATCAACCAGTGGGTCTTGCGAAGGGTATACAGAGATGACAAGTTTACAGAGGAGTATAGAGTGCAGTGATGTGTCCTATAAAGAGCATTGGTGGCAAATCTGATGGCCGAATGGTAAAGAACATCTAGCCGCTCGAGAGCACCCTTACCTGCACCCTTTCCTGCCGATCTATAAATGATGTCTCCATAATCTAGCATGGGTAGGATGGTCATCTGAATCAATGTAATTATTCTTAAAGCACATCTCACACTAGATTTATTAATGTTTTTTATTTTATTTATTTCACCTTTATTTAACCAGGTAGGCCAGAGAACAAGTTCCCATTTACAACTGCGACCTGGCCAAGATAAAGCAAAGCAAGTAGAGATACTGGGGTGCAAAAGAGCAAGAAAAAATATGGGGATGAGGTAGTTGGGTGTGCTATTTACAGATTGGCTGTGTACAGGTACAATTAAAGTTACAATGAAAGTACAATGAAAGTTAAAGTTAGAGAGGGAGATATAAGACTCCAGCTTCGATGATTTTTGCAATAAGTTCTAGTCATTGGCAGCAGTGAACTAGAAGGAAAGGTGGCCAAAGGAAGTGTTAGCTTTGGGGATGACCAGTGAAATATACCTGCTGGAGCGCGTGCTACGGGTGGGTGTTGCTATGGTGACCAGTGAGCTGAGATAAGGCAGGGCTTTACCTAGCAAAGACTTATAGATGACCTGGAGCCAGTGGGTTTGGCGACTAATATGTAGCGAGGACCAGCCAACAAGGTAGTATATGGGGCTTTGGTGACAAAACGGATGGCACTGTGATAGACTACATCCAATTTGCTGAGTAGTGTTGGAGAGAATTTTGTAAATGACATTGCCGAAGTCAAGGATCGGTAGGATAGTCAGTTTTACGAGAGTATGTTTGGCAGCATGAGTGAAGGAGGCTTTGTTGCAAAATAGGAAGACGAGTCTAGATTTAATTTTGGATTGGAGATGCTTAATGTGAATCTGGAAGAAGAGTTTACAGTCTAACCAGACACCTAGGTATTTGTAGTTGTCCACATATTCTAAGATCCTGAAGTGTATCACCTTTAAAAGATTCCTAAAATGACTTGTAGTGGGCACAAGGCACCCGCCACCTCTCCCACCACCAGGCCACTCACACTACTAGGTCACTAGTGAGAAAGTTATCGATGAGTGTCAAGAAAGCTGGGCTTGAAACAATCAAGGATCAGGCCACACTCATGCCTTATCTGTTGAGACGCCTAGGAAGATACTGTCTGAAAATGGCAGCCACTAACACTTCCAGACCGGTGATAAGCACCGATAACAGTCTACAGGACCATTAGGAAATATTCTGGAGCAGAGGTGCCTTAAAGAAGTTTACAACTGCTGGGTAACAAGACACCCTCTTACAGGGGAGATGGATTAAACAAATGTCTAAGACATAGCGCTCACACTTTATTGGGATAGTCCATCTGTAGATACTCTACAGATGGTCATACTATCAACAAACTATCTGTTGATAAGCAACTGCTTGCTAAGGTGCCAGTTAGGGTTAGGTTTAGAATAAGGGTTAAGGTTAGGTTTAGAATAAGGGTAAGGGTTAAGATTAGGGTTAGGGCAGGGCCAGGGTTGAGGATTCGGATAAGAGTTAGTAGATGGTTAGTTGAAATGTTACTGATAGTCTACTGATAGTAGAGCTGGGGTGGGCAACTCAACATTTTTTGGGGGAATTTAGTCATGGTCTCAACTTACTGTTGAACTTACTCTCTCCCTACCTTCACTACTCTCTCGCCCTTCACTCCTCTCTCCCTCCCTTCACTACTCTCTCTCTCCCTTCACTCCTCTCTCCCTCCCTTCACCACTCTCTCTCCCTTCACTCCTCTCTCCCTCCCTTCACTCCTCTCTCCCTCCCTTCACTAATCTCTCTCTTCCTTCACTCCTCTCCCCCTCCCTTCACTACTCTCTCTCCCTTCACTCCTCTCTCCCTTCACTACTATCTCCCTCCCTTCACTACTCTCTCCCTCCCTTAACTACTCTCTCTCCCTTCACTCCTCTCTCCCTCCCTTCACTAATCTCTCTCTTCCTTCACTCCTCTCCCCCTCCCTTCACTACTCTCTCTCCCTTCACTCCTCTCTCCCTTCACTACTCTCTCCCTCCCTTCACTCCTCTCTCCCTCCCTTAACTACTCTCTCTCCCTTCACTCCTCCCTCCCTTCACTCCTCTTTCCCTCCCTTCACTAATCTCTCTCTTCCTTCACTCCTCTCCCCCTCCCTTCACTACTCTCTCTCCCTTCACTCCTCTCTCCCTTCACTACTCTCTCCCTCCCTTCACTACTCTCTCCCTCCCTTAACTACTCTCTCTCCCTTCACTACTCTCTCTCTCCCTTCACTACTCTCTCCCTCCCTTCACTACTCTCTCCCTCCCTTAACTACTCTCTCTCCCTTCACTCCTATCTCCCTCCCTTCACCACTCTCTCTCCCTTCACTCCTCTCTCTCTCCCTTCACTACTCTCTCCCTCCCTTAACTACTTTCTCTCTCCCTCACTTAACTACCTAACCAGCCCAAAAACGTTTTTCTCTTGTTGATTCCCATCACACATCAATATAAAGTTGGGTTGCTCCATAGCAATTGAGTATAATGGTGTGTATGAAGACCTATTCTAGCACTGTTTAGTCTGCATTGATAGGATTGTGGTACTGCTCTGTATTTTGGACTTCATGGTTCTCTGATCATCTGCATCCCTATGTGTGTGTTGATTGTACTATACATGCTTTCATCTGAGAGAAAGAGTGAAAGGAGAAAACAACAGAGTGAGAGAAGGAAAATGGTGGGACACTGTCCCTTTAAATGAGACACAAAATACTTGCAGCTCTCTGTTCCAAGGAGCTACATAATGATACATTAAGCAATCACAACCTTAAAGGGAAGGGCTAAGGCTCTGCTCCGCAGGCTAACACACACGCACTCACACACACACAGAGTTACAGCGTGTATTGGCTAATCAGTCATCCAAAGACATGGTAGATGGTATAGAGAGAGTCCTGTATGTCAAGATCAGTGGATGTTCAATAATATAGAACGAAGTAATGAAGGGTTCATCTAGCTTGTTCTCCTTCAGTGGCATCAGAAGCCTTGGAGAATCACACAGAGAACCATACAGAGAATGAGAACCACACGGAGAACCATTCAGAGACACATGCATCCCTCTCCTCCACCCCCCCCCCCCCCCCCCCCATGATCCACACACCTTCTCTTATACACGCTGAGTCTCCACCCTCCTCCGACCCCTTGTGTGTGTTTGAGTGCATTTTGTGTGTGTGTTTGCATGTTCAACCAGTGTCAGTTGTATGGTGTTGTCAATACACAGACACCTCTCTCTCTCTCTCTTTCTCAGACACACACACACATACACACAATGAGAAAATAACAGCACGGCACAGGCAATTAACACTGCTTACACCATCTAGCCCTCCACCACAACCCCTTACTCACCGCCTCCGAGTCTTCAAATCCATGTAGGTACAAATTATCATACATGGAGGTTTAATATTCCAACAAGCACCACTTGACGAATTGACAAAAATAGTAACGATGGATTGAAGCACCAGCACTAGAGATGGATTAATGGGGGTTTACATTCCCACTAGATAGAAAACAACCACACCATAGCAGACATTTTAAAAAGCCCCTTCTTATTGTTCTCCTCTCTTAGCCTTGATGGTGAATTTAATGTTTTTGCCCCAGGCTTAAAGAGTTTTCCTTAAACCCATAATAAGGCAACGCAGAGCTTCAGTTATCCCCAGAGGCTGCTTTCTAGATCCAGACCTGGCATTTTATCTGCCTTCCAAATGAAGAGCCAACTGTTCCTCAATCATAGGCTGATGACAAAGCAGGGAGGCAGGCTCCTGATTGGCTTCTTCATGCTCCAGTCAGCTTGAGCGAGCATTCTCACTGATGGTGAATAAGGAAGAGAAGAGGAGAGGAGGGTCTGTAGATTGAGAGCGGCAGCCTTTCCCCTCCATCTCTGACTGGGGTCTCATGTAATTTTCTACCCATGTCTAATACCCTCTGTTGTATTCTCACTATCTCTCTATCTTTACCTCTATAGCCCTCCCCTATCTCTTTTTATTTTCCTCTGTCGTATGGTGGCTTGGTGAAGAGGCTAATATGTGTGTGTGTTTATATTTTTATAACCCTTATTTTACCAGGTAAGTTGAGTGAGAACACATTCTCATATACAGCAACGGCCCAGGGAATAGTTACTGGGGGAGGGGGGATGAAAGAGCCAACTGGAAGCTGGGGATAATTAGGTGGCCATGATGGTCAGATTGAGGATCAGACCCTTTTAACGTCCCATACAAAAGACGACACTCTACACAGGGCAAAGTTCTGTGGCATTGTAATATTTTGGGGGGGAGGGGGGGGGCAGAGGAAATGTGCCTCCTACTGGCACTCCAGTACCACTTCCAGCAGCATCTGTTCTCCCATCCAGGGACCGATCAGTGTCGACCCTGCTTAGGTTCAGTGGGATGCAGGTGTGTGTATGAGTGTGTGTTGACTACATTGTATCCCACAGTTGTCCTTTGGGTGGTGGAACCATTCTTGATACACACAGGAAAAGTGTGAAAAACCCAGCAGTGTTGCAGTTTTTGACACAAACCATTGCGCCTGGCACCTACTACCATACCCCGTTGAAAGGCATTTTTATCTTTTGTCTTGCCCATTCACCCTCTGAATGGCTCACACACAATCCATGTCTCAATCCATGTCTACGCTGATCAAAGTGGATTTAACAAGTGACATCAATAAGAGATAATAGGTTTCACCTGGATTCATCTGGTCAGTTTATGTCATAGAAAGAGTAGGAGTTCTTAGTGTTGTGTATACTCAGTGTAAAATTAGACATACAAATCATTTCATTTTATAATAAGGAGATATATTCATGATATATTTTTCTTGTTTCTGATTACAATTTCGATAAACAAGTACATTCTCAAACAAGTGTGTCCCTTTGATTTAATCAAGTGAAATTGCAGTGAAACATTTGTTGGGATTCAGAGAGCTCCTTTCAAAAGACATGGTGGAAGACTGGAGCAATATCGCCCTCTAGTGATGAAGAGACTTACAGCAGGTGCACATGCTACAAACTGCCCATCTTCTCATCTAAAAAAATATGAAACATCACAATCGGACAGATTTGACTCTCTCCTACCCAACCCCACTTTTTTTTTTTACATTGTTTGCAAACTGATATGTGACACGTATTAATGCCAAAATAACATGCAAAACAAAAGTATTTAAGTTAATAAAGCCGTATCCAAACATCGTGTCTTTTTTGCAGCTCCAAAATGCAGGCGTTTCAGCCTAGCTCAGTGCTTTTTGTGGTGGTGGTGGGGCAGCCAGCGGAAAATACAAATAGTAGGGGTTGGTAATGTTCTCTAAATGCGCCACTATTGGCTCATGTGAGGCTCAAACAGGTGGGGCTCTGAATGACGGGTCACCACTGGACCTGAACATTGACTGGTTAGCAACTAGCTGTTCGCTCAAGAGGAAGCTTCTAACTGTAATATCTGTAATATGACCCAGGTTATCACTTAACCAACTAGAGTGCATACCAATGGTGTTGGATCTGTGACATCTACTTGTATTGATCATATCTTCACTAATGCTACAGAGCTTTGCTACAAAGCAATATTAGTTTCCATTGGCTGTAGTGACCATAACATTGTGGCAATAACAAGGAAAGCCAAAGTGCCAAAGGTTGGGCATAAAGTAATTTATAAGAGTAAAGCACACTGCCCATAAACAGTAAAGCACCCTTTGCTGGCTCTAACAGCAGCCCAATCGGTTTGCTGCCTGTTCTTAGTAAACTGATGGAGAGGATTGTGTTTGACCAAATAAAGAGAACAAGTTAACTACCGACTTTCAGCATGGAATATAGAGAAGGGCACTTAACTTGTACTGCACAACAGATAATTGGTTAAAATAAATGGATAACACGTTGTTAGTTGGAGCTGTTTTGTAAGATTTCAGCCTTTGATGTTATTGCTGTCACGTGGTTGGAGAGTTATTTATACAATAAAACCCAGAGGATGTTTTTCAATGGAAGCTTCTCTAACATCAGTAGTGCTGAGCAATTAACCAAAATTGGTAAAATTCCATTTAGTTATTTTTTTCCCTGTGAGATCGATGTGCAGTTTCTCTGAAGATAAATCAAATCAAGCCCGAACTGTGCGACGTAGTTGAGAGTTGTAGTTTCCAACAGGCCAATATATTACATAGGTTAGCGCAGAAAATGTGGTAATTAACTACAATGACCATAATACATATTTACTTTTTTTGTATAAGCCAACCAATAGAGGACCACAATGGGGAAAAGTCTTTGACTTTTTGTGTATATAATCCATGTCAATTTGGGAAATGTATTGGTTGCCTGGTGTGGCTTCTTTATGTATTTTAAATGGTAAAATAAAATAAAATAGAAAATTACTCGCCTACTTGTCTGGTCTGTGTGGAGAAGACACGGAGACAGAGAAAAGAGAGAACGCCTGATCGAGAGGGACAGAAATCAGATGCTTTACGAGGTATCCTGAAAATACATTATCTAAGTGATTGACAGTTGGTATTCAGCAGCCATAAAAGTATGCCTTATTTACTTCGAAGAACTACTAAAATAGTGATTTTGTCAGACAGCATAGGCAGCAGCTCTATAGAGATGAGATGATGACTTGGAATTAAATAATAAAGTCAGAAAATAAAACAAATGTAATATACACAACAACTGAAATATTTTATTAAAGTAATGTGAATATATGATGGTTCATACTGTAAGTTAGGCCTCACTCCCCCCTATCTGAGATATCTACTGCAGCCCTCCACCACATACAACACCAGTCACATTCTGTTAAAGGTCCTGAAGCACAAACATCCCTGGGTCGATCATCTTTTCAGTTCGCTGCAGCTAGCGACTGGAACGAGCTGCAACAAACACTCAAACTGGACAGTTTTATCTCAATCTCTTCATTAAAAGACACAATCATGGACACTCTTACTGACAGTTGTGGGTGCTTTGTGTGATGTATTGTTGTCTCTACATTCTTACCCTTTGTGCTGTTGTCTGTGCCCAATAATGTTTGTACCATGTTTTGTGCTGCTACCATGTTGTATGCTACCATGTTGTTGTCATGTTGTGTTGCTACCATGCTTCGTTGTCATGTGTTGATGCCTTGGTGTGTTGTTGTCTCAGGTCTCTCTTTATGTAGTGTTGTGTTGTCTCTCTTGTTGTGATGTGTTTTTGTCCTATATTTATAGAGGATATTTATATTTGATTTATTTTTAATTTTGAATCCCAGGCCCCCGTCCCCGCAGGAGGCCTTTTGGTAGGCCGTCATTGTAAATAAGAATTTGTTCTTAACTGACTTGCCTAGTTAAATAAAGGTTAAAGAAAATAAAATCAAGTTAAGCATTAATGGCCAGTCACTACCATCATCTGACTTTTATTAGTTGATTTTTTTCTGTGTTGTTACAGCATTCCTCCCACATGATGCATAATGCATTAATGTACGAAATAGAAAACCGTTATTATTTTTTAATAATAGAAACGAAACCGACCCGACCCGAAACCGAATCACTAATCGCTCAGCACTAAACATCAGATACAGTGCCTTGCGAAAGTATTCGGCCCCCTTGAACTTTGCGACCTTTTGCCACATTTCAGGCTTCAAACATAAAGATATAAAACTGTATTTTTTTGTGAAGAATCAACAACAAGTGGGACACAATCATGAAGTGGAACTACATTTATTGGATATTTTAAACTTTTTTAACAAATCAAAAACTAAAAAATTGGGCGTGCAAAATTATTCAGCCCCCTTAAGTTAATACTTTGTAGCGCCACCTTTTACTGCGATTACAGCTGTAAGTCGCTTGGGGTATGTCTCTATCAGTTTTGCACATCGAGAGACTGACATTTTTTCCCATTCCTCCTTGCAAAACAGCTCGAGCTCAGTAAGGTTGGATGGAGAGCATTTGTGAACAGCAGTTTTCAGTTCTTTCCACAGATTCTCGATTGGATTCAGATCTGGACTTTGACTTGGCCATTCTAACACCTGGATATGTTTATTTTTGAAATATTCCATTGTAGATTTTGCTTTATGTTTTGGATCATTGTCTTGTTGGAAGACAAATCTCCGTCCCAGTCTCAGGTCTTTTGCAGACTCCATCAGGTTTTCTTCCAGAATGGTCCTGTATTTGGCTCCATCCATCTTCCCATCAATTTTAACCATCTTCCCTGTCCCTGCTGAAGAAAAGCAGGCCCAAACCATGATGCTGCCACCACCATGTTTGACAGTGGGGATGGTGTGTTCAGCTGTGTTGCTTTTACGCCAAACATAACGTTTTGCATTGTTGCCAAAAAGTTCAATTTGTGTTTCATCTGACCAGAGCACCTTCTTCCACATGTTTGGTGTGTCTCCCAGGTGGCTTGTGGCAAACTTTAAACTACACTTTTTATGGATATCTTTAAGAAATGGCTTTCTTCTTGCCACTCTTCCATAAAGGACAGATTTGTGCAATATATGACTGATTGTTGTCCTATGGACAGAGTCTCCCACCTCAGCTGTAGATCTCTGCAGTTCATCCAGAGTGATCATGGGCCTCTTGGCTGCATCTCTGATCAGTCTTCTCCTTGTATGAGCTGAAAGTTTAGAGGGACGGCCAGGTCTTGGTAGATTTGCAGTGGTCTGATACTCCTTCCATTTCAATATTATCGCTTGCACAGTGCTCATTGGGATGTTTAAAGCTTGGGAAATCTTTTTGTATCCAAATCCGGCTTTAAACTTCTTCACAACAGTATCTCGGACCTGCCTGGTGTGTTCCTTGTTCTTCATGATGCTCTCTGCGCTTTTGACGGACCTCTGAGACTATCACAGTGCAGGTGCATTCATACGGAGACTTGATTACACACAGGTGGATTGTATTTATCATCATTAGTCATTTAGGTCAACATTGGATCATTCAGAGATCCTCACTGAACTTCTGGAGAGAGTTTGCTGCACTGAAAGTAAAGGGGCTGAATAATTTTGCACGCCCAATTTTTCAGTTTTTGATTTGTTAAAAAAGTTTGAAATATCCAATAAATGTCGTTCCACTTCATGATTGTGTCCCACTTATTGTTGATTCTTCACAAAAAAATACAGTTTTATATCTTTATGTTTGAAGCCTGAAATGTGGCAAAAGGTCGCAAAGTTCAAGGGGGCCGAATACTTTCGCAAGGCACTGTATGTACAGTGCAGTGTCCCTCAGGGCAGTTGCCTTCGACCCGTTATTGATATTCGTTTCTCTAAATGATTTGCCACTGGTCTTACACTATGCTATAATGACTATGTATGCGGATGATTCCACACTCTACATGTCAGCACCCAAAGCCAGTGAGCTCACTGAAATTCTACATAAGGAGTTACAGTCAGTATCAGAATGGGTGATTAATAATAAACTGTTCTTAAATACATCTAAAACTAAAAGCATTGTATTTGGTTCAAAACATTATCTAAGACCTAAACCTCAACTGGAGTTGTACATAAAGGGTGTAATCAATGAGCAAGTTGAATCAAATCAAATTAAATCACATTTTATTGGTCACATACACGTGTTTAGCAGATGTTATTGCAAGTGTAGCGAAATGCTGACAGTGCTGACAGTGCAGTAATATCTAACAAGTAGGAAGCTGTTCTGCTTTTTTGACACAAATCCACTGTACTAGTTGTTCAGGCTCTGGTGTTGTCCCATCTTGATTACTGTCCGGTAATATAGTGCAGCAAAGAATGACCTAGCAAAGCAGCAGCTGGCTCAAAACAGAGCACCACGCCTTGGCCTTAACTGCACATACATAACTTACATCAACAACATGTATGCCAGCCTTTCCTGTTTGAGGGTTGACAAGAGAGTAACTGCTTCTCTTCTAGTTTTTATGAGAAATATTACTGTGATGAAAATTCCAGATTGCCTGCATAATCAATTAACCTTCAGCTCAGACATCCATACATACCCCACAAGACATGCCACCAGGGGTCTCTTCACAGTCCCCAAGTCACGGCTATGCACCATTTTTTAGAGAGACATGATCGCATGAAACTCCCTTCCATTTCCAGTTACTCAAGCAAACAGCAAAATTACCTTTACAAAACGGATTCAACAACATCTCATTGAACGGCGGGGACTGTGGGCAAAATGCAAATTCTGAAATTTTGTAGATTGACTCGTTAAATCGTAGTCAAGTTTTTGCATTTCAGCAATTCACAGAAATATAAGTCATTGATGCCTTGCTTGCTATAAATACCAAGAAATCCACAAGGACTGACCAATTGGAGCTGGGTCTGCTCAAGTGTGCTGCCCCTTCATTGCTGGCTCAGTAACCAATAGATATTTCAAAAGTATGGAAAACAGCTTATGTGCTGCCACTCCACAAGGGCAGGGATAGCAGTGATCTTGATAATTATTGTCACATTTCCAGGCGTCCATGTCTAGCTAAGATTCTTGAATCCTTGGTAAATAAACAACTTAGCTCCTTTTTATCTGAGCATAGCATTTTGAATATAAATCCATTTGGGTTTAGTCCAGGGCACAGCACTAACACAGCAACCACATTAGTTGTTAATCATTTTGTGAATGCTTTAGATGCTAAAATGAATTGTGCTGCCTTGTTTGTGGGCAAACAAAAGTATTTGATTCTTTGATCATGCCATTTTAATGAACAAGTTGTACTCGATTGGCCTGGGCTCTAACGCCTTCTCTTGGTTTCATGATTATCTAAGTGACAGAACTCAGGCCATCGTGATTGATGTGGTTAAGTCAGAATTTATTGAAGTAACGATGTTCCGCAGGGGTTGATTCTAGAACCTGTTTTTTTCACTATTTATACAAATGCTATTGGTCAATCTGTTAAAAGTTGTACATTTCATCTATATGATTGTCACGTCCTGACCTTAGTTCCTTTTTTATGTCTCTATTTTTGGTTTGGTATGGTTCCCAATCAGAGGCAGATGTCTATCGTTGTCTCTGATTGAGAACAATACTTAGGTAGCCTGTTCCCACCTGTGTTTGTGGGTAGTTGTTTTCTGTTTTGTGTGTCTTCACCTTACAGAACTGTTTCGTTTCGGTCACGCTCTCTCTTTGTTATTTATTGGTTATTGCAGTGTTCAGTTTATTTATTTAAATTAACATGGACACTTACCACGCTGAGTTTTGGTCTGATCCTTCCTATTCCTCATCCGAGGAGGACAACGATCGCTACAATGATACTATTATGTACGCAATTGCCCCAGCTGCTGACCTAGCTGTCACAAGGCTACAGTCCGATTTTGCAACTATGTAGGAAACCTTTACTGATTTAAAACTTGTGCTTTAATACGGGCCATACTAAATACATGTTGTTTTCAAGTTCTCATAAGATTGTCTCAGATGGATTATATCTTCACTCATTGGATGGTTCTATAATCGAAAGAGTCTCTGCATTACAAATACCTTGGTATTTGGATTGACAATGATTTGTTTAAAAAAAAAATATGAATGAGCTTGTTAAGAAACTAATGTGAGTTTTTTTTACACAAACAGATCTTGTCTCTCTCTAGTCAGCAGGAAGCAGATTGTGCAATCAACCTTGCTAGCTGTTAATGATTATGGTGATACTATTTATCAAAGTGCAGCTGCCTTTACTTTTAAACCCCTGGATGCCATTTTTTATTTAAGCTTTAACTCAGACAATGCTGGGCCAAACGTGCGCCGCCCTATGGGACTCCCGATCTCGGCCGGTTGTGATACAGCCCGGGATCGAACTCGGGTCTGTAGTGACGCCTCTACCACTGCGATGCAGTGCCTTAGACCAAGGCCGTTCTCCCCTGATTGCTCAGTTTGGCCGGGCGGCCAGGTCTAGGAAGAGTCTTGGTGATTCCAAACTTCTTCCATTTAAGAATGAGGGAGGCTACTTTGTTCTTGGGGACCTTCAATGCTGCAGACATTTTTTGGTACTATTCCCCAGATCTGTGCCTCAACACAATCCTGTCTCGGAGCTCTACGAACAATTCATGGCTTGGTTTTTGCTCTGACATGCACTATCAACTGTGGGACACAGGCGTGTCCCATTCCAAATCATGTCCAATCAATTGAATTTACCACAGGTGGACTTCAATCAAGTTGTAGAAACATCTTAAGGGGGCCTCCCGAGTGGCATAGCTGTCTCAGGCACTGCATCGCAGTGCTAGAGGTGTCACTACAAACCCTGGGCTGTGTCATACAATTGAAGCGGCGCACAATTGGCCCAGTGTAGTTCGGATTAGGGGAGAATTTGCCCGGCCGGGATGTCCTTGTCCCATCGGGCTGTAGCGACTCCTCTGGCGGAACGGACGCATGCATGCTGACATGGTCGCCAGTTGGACGGTGTTTCCTCCAACACATTGGTGCGGCTAACTTCCGGGTTAAGCGAGCAGTGAGGCTTGGCTCTCGACCTTCGCCTCTCCCGAGTCAGTATGGGTGTTGCAGCGATGGGACAAGACTGTAACTACCAATTGGGGTGAAAAAATAAGTGATAGTAATAAAGGATGACAATGGAAACAGGATGCACCTGAGCTCTATTTCCAGTCTCATAACAAAGGGTCTGAATACTTATGGAAATAAGCTATTTCTGTTTTTTCTTTTTAATAGATTTGCATAAATAAAAAATAACAGTTTTTGCTTTGTCATTATGGGGTATTGTGTGTAGATTGATGAGGAACATGTTTTATTTGATCCATTTTAAAATAAGGCTGTAACGTAACAAAATGTGGAAAAAGTCAAGGGGTCTGAATACTTTCCGAATGCACTGTATATTTATGTTATCTGTGCAATTTGTGTCATGCTGTATTTGACTTGTTTTATGTTGTATTGAATTTTGTTCTATAAAATTGTATATGCATGGCTCCCTTGAAAAAGAGACACTGGTCTCAATGGTGACTCCCTGCTAAAATAAAGGTAAAATAAATAGAATACCCAACCCCCTTTTAGGACAGGTTTGACTCTCTCCTAACCAACCCTGTTTTATGATAATGGAGAGGAAGAGGGTTCATCCTTTCCACATCCCCTGACCTCTACAGTAAACCCCTGAGGCTTCAGTAATGGGAAGGGGGAAGGGTGTTCATCCCTTCTATGTGCTTTCTCACCTAGTGGTAGCCCATCTTCTTCACTGGACTGGCCTCATCTAATACCATCAGTATGGGAAGCTTCATGTAATGTGTGTATTTATACAAAAAATAATAGATAGAATATAAAGAATCGCTAAAAACACCTATGACTTAGAATGAGAGTCAAGGTACAGTATTTTAAGGCATGAGAAATTATATGGCCTATGTTCAGTAGTATCTAGAATCAGGCAGCAGAGAGCACTAGTGCACTACAGGTCTCCAGGGAGGGAGAGAGACCCAGCTGCACCAAGAGCTGACACTCTGCCTAAATAGCTGACTGCACTACAATTGATCTACTTCTCATCTGAATAAGGGTACAAAATTAGGGTACAAAATTAGATATGGAAGTTTTCCACCAGAAAACATTTTTGACGTCATTGTACTCAATGAGATGGCTATGTACAGTACAGCTGTGTAGCCCGGCTGGCAACTGCATCACTGCATATCCTAAGAGACAGACACAGACCCACTGTGCTGTAAACAGTTACAGTCCTAGCTAGCAGAGAAAAGACTCATCCCATAGATCTTAAGACACATACCCACTGTGCTGTAAACAGTTACTGTCCTAGCTAGCAGAAAAAAGACTCATCCCATAGATCTTAAGAGACAGACCCACTGTGCTGTAAACAGTTACTGTCCTAGCTAGCAGAGAAAAGACTCATCCCGTAGATCTTAAGAGGCAGACTCACTGTGATGTAAACAGTTACTGTCCTAGCTAGCAGAGAAAACACTCATCCCATAGATCTTAAGAGACAGGTCCATTGTGCTGTAAACAGTTACTGACCTAGCTAGCAGAGAAAAGACTCATCCCATAGATCTTAAGACACAGACCCACTGTGCTGTAAACAGTTAATGTCCTAGCTAGCAGAGAAAACACTCATCCCATAGATCTTAAGAGACAGGCTCACTGTGCTGTAAAGTTACTGTCCTAGCTAGCAGAGAAAAGACTCGTCCCATAGATCTTAAGAGACAGACTCACTGTGCTGTAAACAGTTACTGTCCTAAATAGCAGAGAAAAGACTCGTCCCATAGATCTTAAGAGACAGATTCACTGTGCTGTAACAAATTACTGCCCTAGTTAGCAGAGAAAAGACTCATGCCATAGATCTTAAGAGACAGACTCACTGTGCTGTAAAGTTACTGTCCTAGCTAGCAGAGAAAAGACTCATCCCATAGACCTTAAGAGACAGACTCACTGTGCTGTAAAGTTACTATCCTAGCTAGCAGAGAAAAGACTCATCCCATAGATCTTAAGAGGCAGACTCACTGTGATGTAAACAGTTACTGTCCTAGCTAGCAGAGAAAAGACTCATCTCATAGATCTTAAGAGACAGACTCACTGTGCTGTAAACAGTTACTGTCCTAGCTAGCAGAGAAAAGACTCATCCCATAGATCTTAAGAGACAGACTCACTGTGCTGTAAACAGTTACTGTCCTAGCTAGCAGAGAAAATACTCATCCCATAGATCTTAAGAGGCAGACTCACTGTGCTGTAAACAGTTACTGTCCTAGCTAGCAGAGAAAAGACTCATGCCATAGATCTTAAGAGGCAGACTCACTGTGATGTAACACGTTACTGTCCTAGTTACTGAAGCTTATCCCATAGACTCATCCCACAGATCCAAATTGACCTAGCGACACTTTTAGAAAAAATTGTGCTATGTAGAACCTAAAAGGGTTCTTTGGCTGTCCACATAGGAGAACCCTTTAAAGAACTCATTTTAGTTCCAGGTAGAACCTTTTTGGGATCCAGGTAGAACACTTTTGGGTTCTACATAGAACCCAAAAGGGTTCTACCTGGAAACAAAAAGGGTTCTAACTGGAACCAAACATGGTTCTCTAATAGGGAAAGCTGAAGAACCCTTTTAGGTTCTAGATAGCACCATTTTCTAAGAGTACAGCAAACTCATCTCCTAGACACGTACAGCACACTCTGACATCAGTGGAGGCTGCTGGAGCTCCCGAGGGGCGCAGCAGTCTAAGGCACTGTACCTCAGTGCTAGAGGTGTCACTACAGACACCCTGGTTCGATTCCAGGCTGTATCACAACCGGCCGTGATTGGGAGTCCCATAGGGCGGTGCAAAATTGGCCCGGGTTTTGCCGGGGTAGACCGTCATTGTAAATAAGAATGTGTTCTTAACTGACTTGCCTAGTTAAATAAAGGTTCAATTAAATAATAATAATGTACAGAACGGGGCAAATGGAATGGCATCAAACACCTGAAAACCATGTGTTTGATACCATTCCACTGATTCTGCTCCAGTTATTACCACGGACCCGTTCTCCCCAACTAAGGTGCCAACAACCTCCTGTGCCTGACATTGGCAGACCCTCTTTGCCTGGCTTAAGCAGCAGACTCTGGCTGATGTCTGGTGTCAGCCAGTATAAGACCCTCTTCCTCTGACTTTGAGATAAGTCTTTATAAAAGGTTCTTGAGTAATGAGGTCATGAACCATTAGGATTTGCTGTTGAAGGACTGGTACTGGTAGTGTGAGAAGAGGAGAGGAGAAGGGTGAGAAGTGGGAGAGCGGTTTCCAATGCTTCATGAAGAAGTGACTCATAAATGAACTGCTCCAGAGTTCAGCCAGGTGACCTACATAAAAGGGATTAACCAGAAATCAGCATCTTGTATAATCAGTTTGCTATAGCTGCTGCTGCTACTATAACTGAAAAAAATAGGCTAACCAGATGGCTTTGTTAAAGGCATTGTCTACATCCCAAATGGTACCCTATTTCGTATATAGTGCACTATTTAGAGAAAAGGGTGCCATTTGGACACATTATTGTGATTTAGAAAGGCAATTAAATCTCAGACAGCATTCAGCGGATTCAGACAAGCTTCGCTGCTTAGCTTTCATCCCAAAATGAGATTTATTTCAGAGGTGAATGAATGTAAAAGCCATTCAATTAAAATGTCTAAATATGAAGACTCCCGTCCCAACTCAAACAGTCATGGCTTTAACCTTGGAGCCCCGGGCATAAATCATGGCTGGAACTTTCTGTCCAGTTCCTAGAACTATACTGAACAAAAATATAAATGTACATGCAACATATAAGGAAATAAGTATATTTAAATTAATTAATTAGGATCTAATCTATGGATTTCACATGATTGGGCAGGGGTGCAGCCATGGGTGGGCCAGGGAGGGCATAGGCCCACCCACTGGAGAGCGAGGCCCAGCCAATGAGAATTTTTTTTTCCCCCACAAAAGGGCTTCATGACAGACAAAAATACTCCTCAGCACCTTGGCAAAGGATAAATGCTCACTAACAAGGATGTAAAAAAATTGTGGGAGATTTGTTTTTTGTGCGTATTGAAGAGTTCTGGGAATTTTTTTTCAGCTCATGAAACATGGGACCAACACTTTACATGTTGTGTTTATATTTTTGTTCAGTGTATATTGATGAATTATCTCATCCTAGTGCAGAAGTTTTCAAAGTGTCAGAGATGGTGGGGGTCTATGTTGAGTCACAACTGAATTAATCGAAAGGGGCTGCCGAGAATAGAGAAGAGTCGAGTAGTACTTTATTGACCCCAACTTGGTCAAGTGTTTTTTTTAGTGACTCACTGCTTGGGCACCTTGTGAGTCACTACTAAACAAAACTGAAGAACTGATACTGTACATACATTTTTTAAATACAGTTATACAGTACAGTCATAAAACTGGTTGGTTGTCAGACAGACTCAGACAGTGATGTGGATGGTGGAACTACTTACTGTTCATTCAGTCTATGACTCAATAATACCACCTCAGATCAACTAAAGCTGCTCTCTGAGTGCTGCCAGCCTACTATCCTAAAACCACATAGAATGGGATTATCTCATAAAATATTGGAAGGTTGCAAGATTATTTTGCAGTTTATTTTGGTCTGTAAACAGCTGCCTGTCCATCCCCTTTCCTGTATTTCAGTAAAGAGGGGGGTTTGAGACAAAAAATGAGAATTGACCATGGGACAGAACCCAGAGACACAGTCAGGGTCAAAGGTCAGATTGGAACACGTTATTCCCATAGAATTTTAATTATTTATTCTAATTCTATGACTATCCCATCATGAACCCAACACTGAACATCTGTCTACAGGAAGCTAAATATACCATCTGGGGATGAGGGAAAAAACGCAATAAACACTGCTGCCATGTAACATTTCACCTTAAATATCTTTCCGCCCACATTTCCTCTCTCTTTTGACTGTTTTCTCTAGCTTGAGTATTTCTCCTCATTCGACCTCTCTTAAACCTCAGACACACTCCATCCTTCCCTTATTACTCTCAAACCTCTCTCGTTCGTTAGCAGATTCACTGCAGGTCAAAAGTTTTAGAACACCTACTCATTCAATTTTTTTTATTATTTTTTTATTATTTTCTACATTGTAGAATAATAGTGAAGACATCAAAACTATGAAGTAACACATATGGAATAATGTAGTAAATAAAAAAGTGTTAAACAAATCAAAATATATTCTTCCAATAGCCAACCTTTGCCTTGATGATAGCTTTGCACACTCTTGACATTCTCTCAACCAGCTTCACCTGGAGTGCTTTTCCAACAGTCTTGAAGGAGTTCCCACATATGCTGAGCACTTGTTGGCTGCTTTTCCTTCACTCTGCAGTCCGACTCATCCCAAACCATCTCAATTTAGTTGAGGCCGGGGGATTGTGGAGGCCAGGTCATCTGACGCAGCACTCTATCACCCTCGTTGGTAAAATAGCCCTTACACAGCCTGGAGGTGTGTTGGATCATTGTCCTGTTGAAAAACAAATGATAGTTCCACTAAGCCCAAACCAGATGGGATGGCATATCACTGCAGAATGCTATGGTAGCCATCCTGGTTAAGTGTGCCATGATTTCTAAATGAACCAAAATCAGTGTCACCAGCAAAGGACCCCCACACCATCACACCTCCTCCCCCATCCTTCACAGGGGGAACCACACATGCAGAGATAATCCGTTCACCTACTGTGCATCTCACAAGTCAAATTTGGACTCCAGATCAAAGGACAAATTTCCACCTGTCTAATGTCCATTGCTCATGTTTTTTGGCCCAAGCAAGTCTCTTCTTATTATTGGTGTCCTTTAGTAGTGGTTTCTTCGCAGAAATTCGACCATGAAGGCCTGATTCACACAGTCTCCTCTGAACAGTTGAACCTGGCCGGTTCTTTCCACTGGGATTCTCTGCCTCTAACCCTATTACAGGGGCTGAGTCACTGGCTTACTGGTACTCTTTCATGCCGTCCCTAGGAGGGATGCGTCATTTGAGTGGGTTGAGTCACTGATGTGATCTTCCTGTCTGGATTGGCGCCCAACCCCCCTTGGGTTGTGCCGTGGCGGAGATCTTTGTGGGCTATACTCGGCCTTGTCTCAGGATGGTAAGTTGGTGGTTGAAGATATCCCTCTAGTGGTGTGGGGGCTGTGCTTTGGCAAAGTGAGTGGGGTTATATCCTTCCTGTTTGGCCCTGTCCGGGTATCACCGGATGGGGCCACAGTGTCTCCTGACCCCTCCTGTCTCAGCCTCCAGTATTTATGCTGTAGTAGTTCATGTGTCAGGGGGCTAGGGTCAGTTTGTTATATCTGGAGTACTTCTCCTGTCTTATCCGGTGTCCTGTGTGAATTTAAGTATGCTCTCTCTAATTTGCTTTTTCTCTCTTTCTTTCTCTCTCTCAGAGGACCTGAACCCTAGGACCATGCCTCAGGACTACCTGGCATGATGACTCCTTGCTGTCCCCAGTCCACCTGGCCGTGCTGCTGCTCCAGTTTCAACTGTTCCGCCTGCGGCTATGGAATCCTGACCTGTTCACCGGACGTGCTACCTGTCCCAGACCTATTATTTGACCATGCTGGTCATTTATGAACATTTGAACATCTTGGCCATGTTCTGTTATAATCTCCACCCGGCACAGCCAGAAGAGGACTGGCCACCCCTCATAGCCTGGTTCCTCTCTAGGTTTCTTCCTAGGTTTTGGCCTTTCTAGGGAGTTTTTCCTAGCCAACATGCTTCAACACCTGCATTGCTTGCTGTTTGGGGTTTTAGGCTGGGTTTCTGTACAGCACTTTGAGATATCAGCTGATGTACGAAGGGCTAAATAAATACATTTGATTTGATGTTGAGATGTGTCTGTTACTTGAACTCTGTGAAGCATTTATTTGGGCTGCAATTTCTTTTCTGGCTGGTAACTATAATGGCTTTTCTGGCTGGTAACTTATCCTCTGCAGCAGAGGTAACTCTGGGTCTTCCTTCCCTGTGGCGGTCCTCATGAGGGCCAGTTTCATTATAGTACTTGATGGTTTTTGCGACTGCACTTGAAGAAACTTTCAAAGTTCTTGAAATTTTCCGTATTGACTGACCTTCATGTCTAAAAGGATTGATGGACAATCGTTTCTCCTTACTTATTTGAGCTGTTCTTGCCATAATATGGACTTGGTCTTTTACCAAATAGGGCTATATTCTGTATACCCCCCTACCTTGTCACAACACAACTGATTGGCTCAAACACAATAAGAAGGAAAGAAATTCCACAAATGAACTTTTAACAAGGCACACCTGTTAATTGAAATGCATTCCAGGTGACTACCCCATGAAGCTGGTTGAGAGAATGACAAGAGTGTGCAAAGTTGTCATCAAGGCAAGGGGTGGCTATTTGAAGAATCTCAAATATAAAATATATTTTTTATTTGTTTAACACTTTTTTGGTTACTGTATGATTCCATATGTGTTATTTCATAGTTTTGATGTCTTCGCTATTATTCTACAATGTAGAAAATAGTAAAAATAAAGAAAAAGTAGTGACCGGTAGTGTACATGCTAGCAGATATCCATAGACTTCCAGTCATTGTGCTAACACTAGTTAATATTGGCTCGTGAAACTACCTCTAACTTTGTTCGAACTGGACACAGAGACATAAAAATGGTATCCACAAGTTCATCTGACTCTGGGGAAGAAGATAAAGGGCCTTCTTGCCAAAATCCCGAAGTATCACTTTAACACTCTCCAGCCACCACTCTTCTCTGTAAAGAGATTAAATCCAAACACATAGCTCACTGACAGTGACAGGAGTGACCCAGAACAACCCCTGGTCTGA